>NC_091569.1:39525237-39542737 GCF_042767895.1 Penaeus vannamei | reverse complement strand
CCTCCTTCATCTTCCTTCCTCCTCCTTCCTCCACCACCACCACCACCACCACCACCTCCTCCTCCTCCTCCTCCTCCTCCTTCCTCCTCCTCCTTCTCCTCCACTTCCTCCTTCCTCATCTTCCTCCTCCTCCTCCTCCACCACCACCACCACTACCACCTCCCTCCTCCTCCCTCATTCTCATCTTACCCTTCCTCCTCCACCTCCTCACTCTCCCTCCTCCTCCTCCTCCACCACCACCACCACCACCACCACCACCACCACCACCACCTCCCTCCTCCTCCTCCCTCCTCTCCTCCTCCTCTCTCCTCCTCTCTCCTCCCTCTCCTCCTTTCTCTCCCCTTCCTCCTTCTCCTCCTCCTCCTCCCTCCCCTCCTTCTTCCTCCACCACCACCACCACCTCACCTCCCCTCCTCCTCCTCCTCCTCCTTCACCTCCTCATTCTCATCTTCCTCCTTCACCTCCTCATTCTCATCCTCCTCCTCCTCCCTCCTTCTCCTCCTCCTCCTCCTCCTCCTTCTCCTTCTCCTCCTCCTCCTTCTTCCCACCACCTCCTCCCTCCTCCACCTCCCTCTCCTCCCTCCTCCTCCTTCTCCACTCCTCCTCACTCTTCCTACTTCTCCCACCTCCTCCTTCCCCCACTTCCTCCTCCTCCTCCATCCCTCCTCCTCCTCCTTCCCCACTTCCTCCTCCTCCTCCTCCACCTCCTCCTTCTCCTCCTCCTCCTCCTCTCCCCCTCCTCCTTCTCCTCCTCTCTCCTCCTCCTCCTCCTCCTCCTTCACCTCCTCATTTTCCTATCTTCCTCCTTCACCTCCTCATTCTCATCTTCCTCCACCTCCACCTCCACCACCTCCACCACCACCACCACCACCACCACCTCCTCCTCCTCCTCCTCCTTCTCCTCCCCCTCCTCCTCCCCCTCCTCCTCCTCCTCCTCCTTCCTCCTCCTCCTCCTCCTCCTCCTCCTCCTCCTCCTCTCCTCTCCTCCTCCTCCTCCTCCTCCTCCTCGCTGACCCGTCACTCGAAGCTCGTGTTGAATATCAAAAGTGTATTGGAGATATTCTGAATCCTTTTTTTTTTTATTTATTTTTTTCTTTCTTTTCCTTGCTCCTCCCCCTTCCCCCCCTTCCCCCCTTCCCGGCACAAAGAGGAAGAAAAAGAAAGGGACTCTTTTTTTTAATTTTTTTTTAGTTTTTTATTATTTTTTTTCTTTCTTTCTTGGGACTCTTTTTTTTCTTTTTTTTTTTCTTTTTTTTTTCTTTCTTTTTATGTTTAAGAGTACGTGAACTTAAGAACCATCGAGCTTTCAAAGTGTGAGTTTGGGGGAGTATTTAGGGGTGTGGGGAGGGGTGGGGGTGGGGGTGAGGGTTGGTGGTTTAAATGAGGAGTGGGCGAAGGGGGGGGGGGGGTTGAGATTTTGGATAGCTGCAAGAAATACAAAGATGTGTCTTCTCATATTAACGAGATTTCTGTTCTTTCTTTCAGCAGTTTATATATATATATATATATATATATATATATATATATATATATATATATATATATATATATATATATATATATATATATATAGAGTGGGACAGAGAGAGAGACAGACATTGATATACATAGAGACAGACAGACAGAGAGGAGATAGAAAGATAGAGAGGGAG
Organism: Penaeus vannamei; assembly: GCF_042767895.1. NCBI lineage: Eukaryota > Metazoa > Arthropoda > Malacostraca > Decapoda > Penaeidae > Penaeus > Penaeus vannamei. The sequence continues at coordinate 39,541,085 of NC_091569.1, read as the reverse complement.
GGAGGGAGAGAAAGAGAGAGAATGAGAGAGAGAGATAGACAAACAGACAGACAGACAGACAGACAGAGAGAAAGAGAAAGAGGGAAAGAGAGGGAAAGAGAGAGAGAGAGAGAGAGAGAGAGAGAGAGAGAGAGAGAGAGAGAGAGGATGGAAGGGAGAGAAAGAGAGAGAAAGAGAGAGAATGAGAGAGAGAGATAGACAAACAGACAGACAGACAGACAGACAGAGAGAAAGGGAGAGAGAGAACGAGCGGAAAAGCATATAACAAGAGCAAGAAAAAGGGAGTTGCGCCCCCGCTCTCCCCTCTCCCCTTCCCTCTCCCCCCCCCAAAAAAAAAAGAGTGTGCAATTAATCTCTCAACTTTGCAACTGATCTCTTCAACGTGCATTTTTCACGAGCGATTTCTGGGCGTAATCAGTTCGCCGTCATTCTATTTTTTTTTTCTTTACTTTTAGTTATGTTTCTATTTTTTTCAAAGTTCGTTCGGGTTTGACGTTATTTTCCTATACATCGTTTTAAGATTTTTTGTCTGTGTTATTGACTATCTTTTTTTTGTTTCTATTCCTGCTTATAAAGTGTTGTTTCTATTCTCGAATTTTACAAAAAAAAGGTCTATTTTCATTTTCTTCTTATTTCTTTCATTGTTGTTGATTTGATTTTATTAATTAATGTCAGTGGTTATTATTCTTTATCATTGTTATTTATGTTGTTATTTTTTTATATCATTACTGTTATTTTTCTTATTATTGTTATATTTTTTCATCAATATCATTACAGTCGTTGTTATTATTATCGTTATTATTATCATTATCAGTATTATCATTTTTGTTATCGTTATTCTTATCACTACTGTTGCTATCACTATCAATAATAGTATCATGAAGGCGAAGTCAAAGCCGAACGACGAAAAGCGAAGAGGAAAACGCAGAAGAAAGCGAAAATGAAGACGAAGACGGAGTCAAGACGAAAGATGAATACGGACACGTTGTCGAAGACGAAGACGAAGACGAAAGGGAAAGCGAAGAAAAGAACGAAGATGAAAAATGAGAAGAAAGAGAAAAGGAAAACGAAGTCGGAAGACGAAAAACGGAGAGGAAAGCGAAAATGAAGAGACGAAACAGATGACGAAAAATGGAGACGAAAGACGAAGAACGAAAGACGAAAGACACGAAAACGAACACCAAAACCAAGAAGAAATACGATGACGAAAAACGAAAGAAAATTTACGAAAAAATAAAGAAAAAATAAAGAAATAAAATAAATCAACGTCTCTTATTAAGTTCAGGAACAAAGCTAGGAAATCATTACGAAATTCTTGGCCGTTTTCTCTGAAGACGGTCTTAGGAGGGCCTTGAGGGGGGGAGGGGGGGAGGGGGAAGGTAGGAAGGGGGGGAGCTTATGTAGGATTGGGAGGGGGTGGGGGGAGGAGGGGGAGGGACGAGGAGGGGAGGGGGAGAAAGAGAGGGGGAGGGACGAGGAGGGGAGGGGGAGGGTGGGAGGGGTGGGGGGAGGGACGAGGAAGGGGAGGAAGAGAAGGGGAGGGGTCAGGGGAGGGACGAGGAGGGGGGGGGGGAGGAAGAGTGAGGGGAGGGGTCAGGGAAGGAGGGGTAAGGGGGAGGGAGGTGGGAGAGGTAAGGAGGGTGAGAGGATTGAAGGAAGTAGTAAGGTGGGGGGAGGGGGAAGTGAGGAAGGGGTAAGGGGGGGGGGGGAAGGAAGGGGAGGGGTAAGGGAGGAAGAGAGGATTGAAGGAGGTGGTAAGGGGGGAAGGGAAGGGGGGACCTGATCTGGAGGATAAAGGGGTAAAGATGGGGAAGAGGGGGAGGGAAGGGGTGGGCGTAAGGTGGGTGGGATAGGGGACTAGGGAGGGAGAGGGGGCCAAAAGGAAGGAAGAAGGAAACAAGCCGATAGGGGGAGGGGGAAGGGAAGCGAGGCAAAGGGGAGGTAGGGACTAGGTGGGGGGGGTAAGGAGAATTGAGCCTGGGTAGGGGGGAGAGAGGAAGGAGGGGAGTCCATGGGAGGGGAAGAAGGTGGGACTGGGAGAAGTTCTCGAGGGGGAGGGTGGAGAAGAAAGGGGGAATGCGGGCTGGGGAGGGGGAGGGGTTGGAGTGGGGTGGAGCGGGCAGGGGGGGGGGAGGAGGTAAACAATTAAGGCGATGTACGATTGTAAAAGGAAGGTCCTGGGCGCCCTGTGTCGAATTAGTGTAGTTCTAAAAAAGAAAAAAAGAAAGAAAAAAAAAAAGAGAGAGAGAGAGAGAGAGAGAGAGGGGGGGAGAGAGAGAGAGAGAGAGAGAGAGAGAGAGAGAGAGAGAGAGAGAGAGAGAGAGAGAGAGAGAGAGAGAGGGAGAGAGGGAGAGAAGAGAGAGAAAGAGAGAGAGAGAGAAAGAGAGAGAGAGAGAGAGAGAGAGAGAGAGAGAGAGAGAGAGAGAGAGAGAGAGAGAGAGAGAGAGAGAGAGAGAGAGAGAGAGAGAGAGAGAGAAAGAGAAAGAGAAAGAGAAAGAGAAAGAGAGAGAAAGAAATCAGAATTAAATAGAGGGATACGAAGCAAAAAAAAAGAAAAAGTGAAATCAGATAAAACAAGATGTAGCTTTGCGAAATTGAAATGGAGGAAGAGGAAGAAGAGGAAGAAGACGAAGAAAAGTGAGAAAAGATGAAAAGAGACGTAGTTTTGCAAAGTCTTTGAAGAGGTGGAATGAGAACGGTTTTATATTGAGGTCTTTTGGGTTGTGAGTGACCTGTGTGTGTGTGTCTTGCGAATATTCTCTCCTGGGGGGCTGTCTTTCTTATATGTTTGTGTGTCTTTGTGTTTGTCTGTGTGCCTGTGTGCCTATCTGTTTTTTTTTTTTTTTTTCTTATTCTTATTCTGTCCTTTTCTCTTTCGCTTTCTTTCTCTTCCTCTTTATCTCTCTCTTTTTCTTTCTTCTTCTCTTCCTGTCTTTTCTTCTGTTTTGCTCTGGCTCTGTTTGTCGCTGCCTCTGTTCCTATCTCGGTCTATGTCTGTTTCTGTCAATCCTTATCTCTCTCTCAATCTCTTTCGTTCTTTTTCTCTGTCTCGATATGTCTGTCTGTCTTTCTCTGTCCTTCTCTTTCCCCCTTTCTCTTTTCGCTTTCTTTTCTTTTTGTCTTTCTCTCATTCCCTCATTATCTTATCTCTCTCTCTCTTTCTTTACTCTCTTCCTTTCTTTTCCTCTGTTTCTCTGGCTCTTGCCTCTGTCACTGCCTCTGTTCCTACCTCTATCTTTGTCTATCTGTCTATCCATATCACACTCCCTATCCCCTTCTCCTCTCCCCCCCCTTCTCTCTCTTTCTTACTCTCTTCCTTTCTTTTCCCCTGTTTTGCTCTGGCTCTGTCTATCACTGCCTCTGTTCCTATCTCTATCTTTGTCTATCTGTCTATCCATATCACACTCCCTATCTCCTTCTCTTCACCCCTCCCTCTCTCTCTCTCTCATTCTTTCTCTCCTCCTCTCTCTCATTCTTTCTCTCCTCCTCTCTCTCTCATTCTTTCTCTCCTCCTCTCTCTCACTTTCTTATTTTTCCCTCCTCCTCTCCTCTTACCCATCTTGAGAAGGCGCGGCACCATCGTTGAAAGGATAAATGGTGTTGGAAGAGGAAACCTTTTTTTTTCCTCTTTTTTTTTCTTTTCTCTTCTATTTTTTCTTTTTGCTTAAAGTGAAACAATATTGCCAGAACCTGAACGGGGTAAGTTAGGTTAAAGAGAGAGGATCTCCTTTATACTGGAAGAAGTTGGGGGGACGGGAAAAAAGGAGGAGGGAGAGGAGGAGGTGTAGAGGGGGAGTGGGGAGGAGGAGGAGGTGTAGAGGGGGAGTAGGGGGAAGGAGGAGGAGGTGTAGAGGGGGGAAGAGGTGGGGGAATTGAGGGGAGGAGAGTAGAGGAGGAGAAGGAGGAGTTGAGGGGGACGGGGAAAAAAAGGAGGGGAGGGGGAGGAGGAGGTGTAGAGAGGGGAGAGGGAGGAGGAGGAGGTGTAGAGGGGGAGGGGGGGGGGGGGAGGGGGAGGGGACGTGTAGAGGGGGGAGGTGTAGGAGGAGGAGGAAGAGGAAGAGGTGTAGGAGGAGGAGGGAGGAGTTGTGCTGAGGGGGAAGAGAGGGTGTAGAGGGGGTAGGGGGAGGAGGGAGGAGGAGGAGCAGGGGAGGACGTAATGAGGGGGAGATAGAGGTGTAAGAGGAGGAGGAGTGAGTTTTGAGGGGGAAAGAGGATGTGTAGAGGGGGAGGGGGAGAAGGGGAGGAGGAGGTGTAGAGGGGGGAGGTATATAGGGGAAGAGGTGTAGGAGGGGGAGGAAGAGGTGGTGGGTGAATTAGGAGGAAGAAGAACAGGAGGAGGAGTGAAGAGGGAGGAGGAGAGAAGAAGAAGGAGGAAGAGGAGGCAGGGGGAGGTGGATTAGGGAGGTGGGAGGAGGAGAAGAAGAAAAGGCAGAGGAGGAGGAGAAGGAGGAGGAGGGAGAGAAAAAGAAGAAATACAGCAGGAGAAAGCTGAGGAGAAGGAAGAAGCAATAACAGTGGAGAAGAGGAGGAAAAATATAAGACTTAGGAACAAGAAAACGATGATAACCAGAGAAACAGGATATAAAAAAGATGATTAATAAACAAACGAATAGAAACAAAAATACAAACAAAAAAAAAAAAAAATCCAACAAGAACAAAACGAACGAAGAAAGAAAACAACAGCAAATAACAATAAAGAATAGAAAAATGAAGAAAGGAAAAGGGACCGCGTCTTTATTAAAGAAAATACGGTGCTTTCTTCTCGCTTAACCCAGGACGTTGCTCTACAGCTGGTTGGCCTAAATGCCACCTGCCTCGGTCCAGGGGCTGTTACGCTTCTCTGTTGTAGCTACTCTCTTCCGTTTTCTTTTTTTTCTTTTTTTTTGGGGGGGGTCTTGTCTTTTTGTTTGTTTTTTATCTACTCTCTTCTAATTTTTATTTATTCTTTTCTGTTGTATTTTCTTCTGTATTTTTATCTATTCTTTTCTGTTATAGTTTCTTATGTTTTTTTTTTATCTATTCTCTTCTGTTATCTTTTCTTCTGTTTTTTTCATCTATTCTTTTCTGTTATATTTTCTTCTGTTTTGTATGTATTCTTTTCTGTTATCTTTTCTTCTGTTTTTTTATCTACTTCCGTTTTATATTCTTCTGTTTTTTTTCTACTCTCTTCCATTTTCTTTTCCTTTGGTTGTTTTTCTTATCATTATCATCATTTCATTTTAGTTATATTTATGTTTTTTTATTGTTTTCTTATGTTACTCTGTTTTAGTCACGTTTCATTTTATCCTTGTTTTGTTCTATTCTGTTCTTATTTCATTTTATCTTGTTTCATCTTTATCTTGTTTTGACTTGTGCTTGTACGTACGACTCGGGTACTCTCATTGTAGCGAGCTGTCACGTTACATTTGACTTTGATTAATTTGACTTTACGTTTTATCAGTTATATATATTTATGATTTCTGCTTTGGTGGAAACTTTGCTTATGAAAGACGCTACCAAGTATTAACATCACACCACGAGACAAATGAAATTACTCTATGCCGAAACAGGAAGAAGGAGGCTTAGGTCTCGTTGGCTCCTACGACCCCGCAAAGTAGGGGAAAGTCATGATAACTCCTACATCATAACCGTCGTGCATTGACGTGTTGTTATGAATTATCTATGGGTTGTAATTCCAGATCTAATTTCTGTTTGCATCGGTAATGTCTGATCTTTTTATAATTTCTTCACTCGAAAGTATTTGGATATGCAGAGATCATTTTGATTCCACTACTATATTAACGAGAGGAAAAGTGTAACAATAACTATGGCTTATTACATTTTTTTATTATTATTTGTTTTTTAAATTTTCTATTTATCTTCTTCTTGTATGCTATCCCCCATGTAGAAGCCTATTTATAATCATCATCATCATCATCTTCTTCTTCTTCTTCTTCTTCTTCTTCTTCTTCTTCTTCTTCTTCTTCTTCTTCTTCTTCTTCTTCTTCTTCTTCTTCTTCTTCTTCTTCTTCTTCTTCCTTCTCCTTCTCCTTCTCCTTCCTTCTTCCTTCTCCTTCTCCTTCTCTTTCTCCTTCTTCTTCTCCTTCTTCTTCCCCTTCCTCTTCTTCTTCTCCTTCTCCTCCTTCTTTCCTCCTTCTCCTTCTCCTTCTCCTTCCTTCTCCTCCTCCTTCTTCTGTCTGTCTTTCTGTCTGAAAAGCAAAGCAAAGCAAGGTAAAAGAAAAGAAAAAAAAGTAAAAATAAAAAAAATAAAGTGCTCTGCTATCCCCCATGCAGAAGCTTTCCTGGACTAGCGGTAACTCATTCCTCGTGATAAGGAGTTTTGTAAAGTTGGAAGATCTTTTAGATGAGATTGATAAGGTGTGTAAAGGGGAGGGGACTGGGGGGTGGGGTGGGGTGGGGGGTCAGATAAGGTCTAAAGGTGGGGTGGGGTTGATAAGGTAAAATATGGGGGGGGGGGGGTGGGTTAGATGAGGTCCCAAAAAGGGGCGAGGGGAGATGTAGTGCGAAAAGGGGGAGAAGAATAGATGTAAGAAGGGGAAGAGAATGAATAAGAAGACGTACGAACAGGAAAAGAAGGAAATAAAATCGGAGATAAAGAGGCCGAGGAACACACACACACACACACACACACACACACACAACATAAAAAAGGCATAAAAAAGGAAGAAAAGAGGAGGCATAAAAAAGTAAGAAAAGAGGAGGAATACAAAAAAAAAAGTAAGAAAAGAGTAGGAGGATTTTTTTTTAATGCAGAAAAATAAGAGACAGCAAGGAAAAGAAGAGAAACCCCCCCAAAAACGAAAAGAACATCAAGAAGCACACCAAAAGCACAATACCCCACGACAGGAGGACCCCGCACCAGAGGACGACCCCGCCACAGGAGCAGAAGTGGCACGGCACTGCGTCAGCTGAGCTTCCTTCGTGGTCCTGAGTTGTGCCAGATAGGATTCGCTGTAGGATCCAGCCTCAACTGTGGGCGTAGGATGGAATAGCGTTTGGAGAGTCCATGCGAAGGATATTAGGCCCTCGAGATGGAATGGTTTGTAAGTAATGGGGGTGGAAGGGGAGAAAAACGTTGGTTGTGGCACCTTGGAATGGAGGAAAAGGGGGTGTTGTTGATAACTGTGGTGGAAAGGGTGGGTGGAAGAGTGAAGGAAAAGGGGTGTTGTTGATAACTGTGGTGGAAAGGGTGAGTGGAAGAGTGAAGGAAAAGGGGTGTTGTTGATAACTGCGGTGGAAAGGGTGGGTGGAAGAGTGAAGGAAAAGGGGTGTTGTTGATGAATTGTGTGGAAAGCGGTGAGTGGAAGAGTGAAGGAAAAGGGGTGTTGTTGATAACTGTGGTGGAAAGGGTGAGTGGAAGAGTGAAGGAAAAGGGGTGTTGTTGATAACTGCGGTGGAAAGGGTGGGTGGAAGAGTGAAGGAAAAGGGGTGTTGTTGATAACTGTGGTGGGAAGGGTGTTGTGAGAAGGATGAGTGGAAGAGAGAGGGCGAGAATGGAGTGAGAAGAAATTTGCAGGACTGTGAAGAAAGAGCAGGTGTCAAAACCTTCGTGTATCTTACCTGACCTTCATAGGTTGGACCTGTCAATAAGGTGAATATAAGAGTTCTTGATTAATTTTATTCTTTTGGTGTTTATTTTTAGATTGTTTTTTTTTATTATTGCGTCTTCTATTTGTGTCCTTATTTCTGTGTTTTTTTCGAAGACTTTTGTATAAGGAGTTGTTTGTGTATCAGCCGCACGTGAAGCAGATGTGAATGAAAATGAAAATCAAAGGGTTAATGTTTACGAACTGCCAAATTACAATCCTTGCATTTCTATATATAGGCCTATATTGCTGAGATATACTGTATATCTATCAGGCTATCAGTCTGTCTGTCTGCCTGCCTATCTATCTATCTATCTGTCTGTCTGTCTGCCTGTCTGTCTGTCTGTCTGTCTGTCTGTCTGTCTGTCTCTTTCTCACTCACTCTCTCTCTCTCTCTCTCCTCTTCTCCTCTCCCTCTCTCCTCTCTCTCCTCTCTCTCTTCCCTCTCTCTCTCTCTCTCTTTCCTCTCTCTCTCTCTCTCTCTCTCCTCCCGCTCTCGGTGTATGAATACTTATATACATACATACAAATATGTATATGTACATATGTGTGTGTATGTATATATATATATATATATATATATATATATATATATATATATATATATATATATATATATACATACACATACACTCCAAATTCCTTCCTTCATTACGAGAGAGAGGGGCTGGGTAGGGGGGAGGAGGAGGGGAAAGAGGTCGCTGCTATTGGCTAGGTGGACGTAAGGCATAAGAATGAGTTGATATGCATATCCTACTCTGTGGTCCAATTACGTAGAAAGTATTTTCGAGCAAACTGTAAGAGAGGAAGCAGTAATTTTTAATTTCGTTAAGTAATTACTTTATTCAGTTTTTTTTTTTTTTTTTTACTTTTTGGTTATGTATGATCTTAATAGGAATTTATTGTTAATGTAGGTGCGTTAATGGAATATACTGCGGATGTACGTGTGTTGGGTTGTCTGTACTCTGCATTAGGAAAATAAATTGATTAAAATATGCGATTCTTTTGTTCACTTAGTCTTAGTCTGTCTGTCTGTCTGTCTGTCTGTCTGTCTGTCTGTCTCTCTCTCTCTCTCTCTCTCTCTCTCTCTCTCTCTCTCTCTCTCTGTCTCTGTCTCTCTTTCTCTTTCTCTTTCTCTCTTTCTTCTCTCTTGCTCTTCTCTCTTCTCTTTCTTTCTTCTCTTCTTTCTTTCTTTCTCTTTCTCTTTCTCTTTCTTTCTTCTTCTTCCTCTCTTCCTCTTCCTCTTTCCTCTTTCTCTTCTTCTCTTTCTCTTTCTCTCTCTCTCTCTCTCTCTCTCTCTCTCTCTCTTTCTCTCTCACATAAAAACGAATATAAACATATACACATCTAAATATGCACACACCTCTATTTATACACCAAAAAAAGAAAAGAAAATCCCAAAAGTACCAGAAGACAATAAGTGTACAAACCGACTAACTAAAATCACCTTGACATTATACCGTACATAAGACCACTCCGTTTTACATATCTGTTATTTGATGACCTTATTCGGCGAAGCATTAACGGAATGGGAGTTCCCTTTGAAACCATTATCCATTTAATACAAGTCTTCGGTGATTGCCTCCATTACATAAGGGATATGGTTCCGGCTGGGCTGAGCGTTGGGACAGTCTGTGTGCGTCTTTGTCTGTGTGTGTGTGTGGGGGGGGGGCGTGTTTGTGTGTGTACGTGTGTGTGTGTCTTTGTTTGTCTGTTTGTGTACGTGTGTGCTTGTTTGTGTGTTGGTGCTTGCATGTGTTTTTGTATGTGTGTTTGTGTGTGTGTCGTGTGTGTTTGTGTTTTGGTGTGTGTTTGTGTGTGTGTATCTTTGTCTGTCTGTTTGTGTGCGTGTGTTTGTGTCTGTGTGGGTGTGTGTGTGTGTCTTTGTGTGTCTGTTTCTGTGTGTGTGTATGTGTTTGTGTGATGTCTGTTTGTGTTTGGGTGTGTTGTGTGTGTGCGTGTGTGTGTGTGTGTGATTGTGTGTGCTTACCTGTGTGTGTCTGTTGTGTACACTGTGTTATTCATGTGTGTGTGTGTGTGTGTGTCTATTTTCTATCTATCTATCTACCTATCCGTCTATCTGTCCATCTATCTACAATTCGTTATGACTATCTGTATACACACAAACACACACACACACACACATATACATATGTGTGTGTGTCTGTGTGTGTGACTATTTGTGTGTGTGTGTGTGTGTGAGTACGTGTGTGCAGATCAACATATGTAAAGGGTACTTTTATGCAATAATTACTTTAACTTTTAATCGTTTAAGCCTTTGTTTTATTGGAGCAAATAATTTATGTTCTCAGTTTGAGAGAGAGAGAGAGAGAGAGAGAGAGAGAGAGAGAGAGAGAGAGAGAGAGAGAGAGAGAGAGAGAGAGAGAGAGAGAGAGAGAGAGAGAGAGAGAGAGATAGAGAGAGGGGGAGGGAGGGAGGGAGGAGGAAAGATAGAGAGAGAGAAAGAGAGAGAAAAGATAAAGAGAGGGAGAGAGAGAGAGAGAGAGAGAGAGAGAGAGAGAGAGAGAGAGAGAGAGAGAGACAGGGAGACAGCGAGAGGAACAGAGATACTATCAGAATGAGAAGAAGTTCCATACGACACCTACATATATATATACAAAAATTTACATAATCCATTGATTGATTCCCCTGTTATATTTCTATTCATTATTTCATTTCTTCGTTACATCAATTAATCATATTATCTATTCATATATGTATTTATTTATTCATTTATCTATCTTTTTAACTCATAAGAAGAGTAACTAGTTAATGTTTTCTTTGCTTTTGCAAGGGAAGGGAAGGGAAGAGAAGGGAAGAATTTGCAGGTACAGGAGGGGTGTGAGGGGGGGGGAGGAGGGGAACAAGGGTGTGTGTGTAATGTAGCGCTTGTGCTGCCTCCGCCCTCCCTTCTCCCCTTCCTACCTCTCTTTCTCTCCTCCTCTTCCTCCCTCTCTCTTCTCTTCGCCCTTCCTCCCTCTTCTCCTTCCTTACCTACCTCTCTCTTCCTCCTCCTCTTTCTCTCCCCTTCCCTACCTCTCTTCTCTCCCTCTCTTCCTTCTCTTTTCTTTCCTGTTCTCTTCCTCTTTTCGTCTCTTTCCTCCCCCACGCTCTTCTCTCCTCTTCTTCTTTTCCGCCCCCCTCCTTCTTCTCTCCTTTCCATCTCCTCTTTATCATCCCTTCCCTCTCACACTCCTTCTTTCCTTCTCTCGTCATCGTCTCCCTTCCTCCCTCCCTGCTTACCTCCTTGTTCTACCACCTTCTTCCTGCTGCTCCTCCTCTCCTTCTTCTCTCCTTTACCATCTCCTCTCTTATCCCATACTTCCCCTCACACTTTTCCCTCTTCTTCTCGTCATCCTCCCTTCCTCCTCCCCTACTCCTCCCTCCCTTCCCTTTACCTTCTCTTTATCCCATACTCCCCCACCCCCCCACCCCCCACCCCCCCACGTTCACCCGACACGCAAGGGACGTCCGCACACGCGCGCTCGCACCTGCCGTTCTGCCTCAGGGGGGGGGGGGACCGGTCATTAGGACCCTACGGCGTGGGGGAATCTCTGTGGGTCTGTCTCCCTCTGTCTCTCTATCTCTCCTCTCTCTGCGCTCGCGCGGCGGTTTCTATGTGTCTGCCTGTCTTTCTCCCTCTCTATATATTTATCGATTTATCTATCTATTTATCGATATGTGTATCTGTCTGTCCTAATACATACACACACACAAACAAACAAACAAACAAACAAACACACAACACCCCCTCCACTCACAACCCCCCCCATACACACACCCACACCCACAAACACCTCCCCTACCACCCACCCCACCACACCCACACCCACACATTCCGAAAAGTAAGGCAAAAACCACGCCCGACGTCCTTCGCAACGCCACGCACGTTCACCCTCTCCCTTCCTACTCACCCTCCCACCCAGACACAGACACATCGGGGAAAACACTCCCTCCCCCCCGCCCTCAGACAATAATGGGGAAAAACACCCCCCCCCCCTCAGACACACGGGGAAAACACACAGACACTTCCTCCACACTCCCTCCACACTCCCTCCACACTCCCTCCACACTCCCTCCACACTCCCTCCACACTCCCTCCACACTCCCTCCACACTCCCTCCAGCAGCGCCCCCGTCAGAAGCTCCGGGCGCGCGTCATCCCATTTTCACACGGACCGGGAGTCGTCTCGCAGAAATCGGTGCGTTTCCGGTGCGCTGATGCGAGCGTTAGAGAGAGAGAGGGGTGGGGTGGGGAGAGGGTGGGTGGGGAGAGGGTGGGGGGTTGGGAGAGAGGTGGGGGTTGGGAGGGGAGAGGGGGTTGGGAGGGAAGAGGGGGTTGGGAGAGGGGGAAGGACGGGTGGGAGGGAGGGAGGATGGGAGGGGAGAGAGGGGTGGGGAGAGGGTGGGTGGGGAGGGGGGGGGGGGTTGGGAGAGGGGTGGGAGGGATGGGAGGGGAGAGGGGGTGGGGTAATGTATAGGGGATGGTTGGGGATGAGGGGAGGCAGGGGCGGGAAGGGAGAGGGAGGGAAAGGTAAGGGGGGAAGGAAGGGGAGAGAGAGGGAGAGAGGGAGTGGAAGGTAAGGGGGCAGGAAGGGAAGGGAAGGTAAGATTAGGGGAAGGTATATAGGGAATGGGGATGAGGGGGAAGGTAGGGAGAGGTTGGGGGAAGTGGGAGGTGTGTGGGTTGAGGGGAAGGGGAAAGGGATAAGTGGGGAGGATAGGGAGGGGAGGAGAGGGAGGATAGGTGGGGAAGGGGTGATTGAGGAGGAGGAGGGGGAAAGAGGGAAGAGGAGAAGGGAGGGAGGGTAAAGAGGAAGAGAAAGAGGAGGGGAAAGAAGAAGAAGAGGAGAAGAAGAAGAAGAACAAGAAGGACGAGGCGGAGGAGGAGGAGGAGGAGGAAGAGTTGAGGAGAGGAGAGGGGGTGGAGGGGGAGGAGTGGAGTTGCTGGAGGAGAGGGGGAGGGGGAGGGGAGGAAGGGGGGCGTCCCAGGTCTCCTCAGCAGTGATTATCACAACTGGAAACGAATCCCCGCCAAGGAGAGCGCGGGAGGGAGAGGAACCGCGCCCGTTTGCGGTTCCCAGAGGGTGGCGCGTGGCTGCGTGAGGGGAGGGAGGGGGAGAGAGGTGGGGGAGAGGGGTGGACGGAGGAGGAGAGGAGAGGGGGGAGGTGAGGGGAGGACGAGGCGAGAGGGGAGGACGGAGGGAGGGAGAGGGTGGTGGAGGCGAGGGGAGGACGGAGGAGGGGAGAGGGGGGAGGCGAGGGAGGACGGACGGGACGGGAGAGGAGGGGGAGGCGAGGGGAGGGACGGAGGGAGGGAGAGGGACTAGGACTAGAAGAGGCGGGGCGGAGGACGGAGGAGGGGAGAGGGTGGGAGAGCGAGAGAGAGAGAAGGAGGGGGAGGGGAGGGAGAGAGAAGGGTGGAGTGGATGGGGAAGGGACGAGAGAAGGGGAGAGGGTGGATGGGGAGGGAAGGAGACGGAGAAGGGAGAGGGTGGATGGCGAAGGGAGGAAGGGAGGATGGGATGGATGGGACTAGGGAGAGAGAGAGGAGAAGGAGCGTGGAGGATGGATAGAGAGGAGAAGGGAAGGGGGTGGATGGATGGGGAGGGAGAAGAGAAGGGGGAGGATGGATAGAGAGGAGAGAAGGAAGGGGGGATGGATGGGGAAGGAAGAACGTTGGTTAGTGAGTGGATGGAGAGCGAAGAGAAAGGAAAAGAAAGAAGAAGTGGGAAATAGGGATAAAGCGGAAAGTGGAGAGGAGGAAAGGGGTGCGAGGGAGACAGTGAAGCGGAGGACGAGAGTAACTGTGATGGGGGAGGAGGGGGGGGAGGCGGGATAGGAGGGGGGAGGGAGAGAACTTGCGTGAGAGTAGGGAAAGTGTTGGAAAAGGCTTGTCGCAGCAAAGGATTCAATGAGGATAGTGAAAAAAGGGAGAGAGAGAGGGAGAGAGAGAGAGGGGAGAGGGAGAGGGATAGAGGGAGAGGAGAGGGGAGATTGTTGTGGAGAGTGGAGAGGGAGAGGGAGAGGGAGACAGGAAAGGGAGAAAGAAAGAGAGTAGAGAGAGATAGAGAGAGAGAGAGAGAGAGAGAGAGAGAGAGAGAGAGAGAGAGAGAGAGAGAGAGACGAGAGTAGAGAGATGAGAGAGAGAGAGGGAGGGAGGGAAGGGAGAACTCGCGAGAGAGTAGGAGAGAAAGCGTTGGAGAGAGAGGGAGAGTCAGGGAGAGAGAGAGAGAGAGAGAGAGAGAGAGAGAGAGAGAGAGAGAGAGAGAGAGAGAGAGAGAGAGAGAGAGAGAGGAGGGAGAGAGAGAGATGGGAGAGGGAGAGGGGAGAGGGAGAGAGAGAGAGAGAGAGAGAGAGAGAGAGAGAGAGAGAGAGAGAGAGGAGAGAGAGAGAGAGAGAGAGAGAGAGAGAGAGAGAGAGAGAGAGAGAGGAGAGAGAGAGAGAGAGGAAGAGAGAGGGAGAGGAAGAGATAGTGAGAGAGGGAGGGAGAGAGAGAGAGAGAGAGAGAGAGAGAGAGAGAGAGGAGAGAGAGAGAGAGATAGCGATAGGAGAGAGAGAGAGAGAGAGAGAGAGAGAGAGAGGGAGGGAGGGAGAGAGAGAGAGAAAGAGAAAGAGAAAGAGAAAGAGAAAGAGAAAGAGAAAGAGAAAGAGAAAGAGAGAAAGAGAGAAAGAGAAAGAGACGAAGAGACAAATAAATAGAGAAGCACATGCATAAACAGACAGACAGAGAAGACCAGACACGCAAGCAAGAACAAACCATACCGGAAGAAATATGGAGTAATAAAAAACAGAAATGAATACAAAACCCGAACTGGAATAAATTATGAAAGGTTAACAACACATAACAAAGCTTAACGAAGCGCACACACAAAGAGACACACCTAGACACACACACGTACACACACACATACACACGTACACCCCCCCCCACAGACACACACACACGTACACAACCCTCCTCCATATACACACACACACAGACACACATACAACCCCCCCCCACACACACACACAACTCCCCCCAAACCCACACACACACACGTACACACACACACACACAGACTGACACAACCCCCCCCACACACACACACACACACACACAACCCCCCCCCCACAGACACACACATACGCACACATTACTCCCTCCCCCACACACTCCCCCCACACGACCCTCTCCTCCCTCCCCCCACACACGTACACGTACGTACACACGTACACGCACACACACCCCACCCCCACCCCACCCCACCCCCACACACCCACACACACGTACACACACGTACACTCCCCCCCCACCACAGGCACACACACACGCACCCAACCCCCCCCACACACACACACGCACACCTCCCTCCCCACCCCTCTCCCCCCTCACACACACGTACACACGTACACACGTACACACACGCACACAACCCCCCCCACCCTACACCCCCTACCCAACCCCACCCACACACACGTACACTCCCCCCCCCCCCACACACACACCCCACGCACACACACACACACGTACACACACACGTACACACACAAACGCACACGCGCTTCACCCCAACACATCACCCATTATCATGAGTTGTTGGCAATAAAGTGACAAAATGAGGGAATTTCCGTTAAATGTTTGCATTGATTTATCACAGAATGTATCTCCGTGAAGTACTTTTCGCTGCTGGAGCTTTGGCGTCGCGAAATATGAGGAAGGAGGGAGGAAGAGAGGAAGAAGGGAAGAAGGATGAGGGAGGAAGAGAGGATGGAGGGAGTGGGAGGAAGAGAGGAAGGAGGGAGGATAGAGAAGGGAGGAAGAAGGGAAGAAGGGAGAGGGAGGAAAGAGAAGAGAGGAAGAAGGGAGAGGGAGGATAGAGAAGGGCGGAAGAAGGGAGAGAGAGGAAGGAGAGAGAGAGAATTGAGAAAGAGAGGAAGAAGGGAAAAGGAGGATAGAGAAGGGAGGAAGAAGGGAGAGGGAGGATAGAGAAGGGAGGAAGAAGGGAAAGGGAGGAAGAGAGGAAGAAGGGAGAGAGAATTGGGAAAGAGAAGGAGAAGTTAGAGGGAGGATAGAGAAGGGAGGAAGAAGGGAAAGGGAAGAGAGAGGATAGAGAAGGGAGGAAGAGAGGAAGAAGGGAGAGGGAGGAAGAAGGGAAAGGGGAAAGGGAAGATAGAAAAGGGCGGAAGAAGGGAAGGAGGATAGAAAAGGGAGAAAGAAGGGAGAGGGAGGATAGAGAAGGGAGGAAGAAGGGAGAGGGAGGATAGAGAAGGAAGGAAG
>NC_091569.1:39517737-39520237 GCF_042767895.1 Penaeus vannamei | reverse complement strand
AAAAAACATTCCCTTTCTCTCTCTGGCGCGTTCCCTTTGCGTTCCCCTTTGGCGTTCCCCTTTGTGTCGCCTCCCGATCAAGGGTTTTCTGGCGCTGTTGCCATCTGGTGCCTTTCCCTTTGGTCCCCGGGAAGACCTGTTGCCATCTGGTGTCCGTTCCTTTGCTCCTGCCGTTCCGGGGAAGACCTGTGCAACGTGGGGCCGTGTTGCAGGGAGCGTGCGGGGCTAGAGCGGCGCTGACAACTCCCCGGCGAGATCCATTGCAAAAGTGTCATCGGCGGGGATGGCGCGTTGGGTCGGCTGGGTTTTCTACTCTCTCGTCGCTCTTGTCCTTTTCTCTTTCTCTCTCGCTCTCTCGCTCTCTCGGTCTCTGTCTGTCTCTGTCTCTCTCTCTCTCTCTCGCTCTCTCTGTCTGTCTGTCTCTGTCTCTTTCTCTCTCGTCGCTCCTGTCCTTCTTTCTCTCTCTCTCTCTCTCTCTCTCTCTCTCTCTCTCTCTCTCTCTCTCTCTCTCTCTCTCTCTCTCTTTCTCTCTCTCTCTCTCTCTCTCTCTCTCTCTCTCTCTCTCTCTCTCTCTCTCTCCCTCTCTCTCTCTCTCTCTCTCTCTTTCTTTCTTTCTTTCTTTCTAGTGCCGCAGCACTGCAGTAGGAAGACACGAGAAAGAAAGGATGTAAAGAAAGAAGAAAATGGTGGATGAACAAAACATAATATCAATACACATCTATCGCAGTTTTAGGTGGAAAGATCTTTTTTTTCTATTACCAACCGTAAAACTATGTTTCTCATTACACACGAGGACACATACGAATTAGTTTTTAGAAAAACGAAATACGAAAAAGGGGGAAAAAGTCTGAAACGGGGTGGAAATTAGTCTGAAACGAGGGAAAAAAAAGTCTGAAACGGGGGGGGAAAAGTCTGAAGCGGGGGGGGGTCTGAAACTGGGAAAAAAGTCTGAAACGAGGGGGGGGAAAGTCTGAAACTAGTGGGAAAAAAGTCTGAAACGGGGGGAGGGGGGAGTCTGGAAACGGGGGGGGGGGGAGTCTGGAAACGAGGGGAAAAAAGTCTGAAACGGGGAACAAAGTCTGAAACGGGGGGGAAAGTCTGAAACGAGGGGGGGGGAGTCTGAAACGGGTGAGTGGGAAGTCTGAAACGAGGGGTAAAAAAAGTCTGAAACAGGATTTTTAAAAAAAGTCTGAAACGGGCAACAACCTCAAAGAGGGAATAAACCCAACACACAGGCACCAGAAGTAGCGAATGTCACACCCGAAAGATTTAAGCGTCATATGTGTCCGTGTGACAGATACGAGAAGCCCGTCCTTGTTGATGAGGGGGCTCCGTGCCCGCCCCCCGTGGAAGTTTAATGAAAACTCACGATGTGTTAAGCATGGATAAAGGGGAGAGGAGAGGGGGGGGGAGAGGGAGAGGAGAGGGAGAGGCGAGGGGAGAGGGAGAGGAGAGAGGCGAATGAGAGAGGAGAGGGAGAGGCGAGAGGAGATGGAGAGGCGAGGGGAGAGGGAGAGGAGAGAGGCGAATGAGAGGGGAGAGGGAGAGGCGAGGGGAGAGGGAGAGGAGAGAGAGGGAGAGGGAGAGAAGAGGAGAGAGGGAGAGAGAAGAGGGGGAGAGGGGAGAGGAGAGGGAGAGGAGACGGAGAGAGAGAGGGGGAGGAGAGGGTGAGAGAGAGAGGAGAGGGAGAGTGAGAGGGAGGAGGAGGAGGAAGAGGGGAGAGGAGAGAGGGAGTTGGTGGCGAAATGAGGGCGAGAGACAAGGGACACACTGGAGCGGGGTGTTGGATACGAGGGTGAAAGACGAGGGTGGGAGGAGGGAGTGAGGGGAGGAGGGGTGGGGGGGGAGGAGGGGAGGAGGGGAGGGGGTGAAAGACGAGGATGATGGGAGGAGAGGAGGAGGGGAGGGAGGAGGAGGAGGGTGAAAGACGACGAGGGGGAAGAAGGGAAGAGGAGGAGGAGGAGGGGAGGAGGAGGAGGAGAGAGAGGGGAGGGTGAAAGGCGAGGGTGGGAAGAGAGGAGGAGGGGGAGGAAGGGAGGAGGGGAGGGGAGAGGGTGAAAGACGACGAGGGGTAGAGAGAGAGGAGGGAGAAGGAGGGGAGGGGGGGAGGGATGAGACTAAAGCGAGTCGTGAACAAGTCATTCAGAGTGAAATGTGTTGTGCTTTATGTGAGTTTGCGTGCAAGTTAAAGTGCGTGAGGGGGAGAGCGCTCGTGTGCGAATGCGGACACATACACACCATCCTCTTCTCTCTCTCTTTTGTATGTTTATGCATATGTAAATATATATACATACACAGACATACATACATATGTGTGTATGTGTCTGTATATGTGTGTATATATATATATATATATATATATATATATATATATATATATATATATATATATATATGTGTGTGTGTGTGTGTGTGTGTGTGTGTGTGTGTGTGTGTGTGTGTGTGTGTGTGTGTGTGTGTGTGTGTGTGTGTGTGTGTGTGTGTGTGTGTGTGTGTGTGT
>NC_091569.1:39502737-39507737 GCF_042767895.1 Penaeus vannamei | reverse complement strand
GTGATCAATCCCACAAGAGATTTTTCCTCCATCGCCTATTCCTCCTTGCCGTCGTGTCCATTTCAGAACTATCATTATAAGCGTTAAGGAAGAAAAGAAGAAGAAGAAGAAAGAAGAAGAAGAAGAAGAAGAAGAGGAAAAAAGGAGAAGAAAGAAGAAGAAGAAGAAAAAAGAAAAGAAAAAGAAAAGAAGAAAAAGTAAAAGAAAAGAAAAGAAAAAGAAAAAAGAAAAAGAAAAAAGAAATGAAAAGAAAAGAAAAAACACACACACACACATATACACACACAGACGGTCCCCATCAGCCCACCCAGGGACCCACCTCGGCCCTCCCTCTCGTCCAGAACGCCAACAGGTACCGAAGGAGAGTTAGAACCCACTGAGCCTCGTCTGTCTGTCTATGAAGGAATATAATGGAGTTCGTTATATGCCGAGGCTCGAGATGCTCTCCGCTGATCTTCATGGGTTATAGGCAGGCAAGCAGAGAGGATGGGAGGGAGAGGGAGAGAGAGAGGGAGGTAGGGAGGGGGAGAGAGGGAGGGAGGGAGGGAGAGAGGGGGGGAGGGAAGAAGGGAGAGGTATGGGAGAGGGAGAGAGAGAGAGAGGGAGAGGGAGAGGGAGGGAGGGAGAGAGAGGGGGAGAAAGAAAGATAGAGAGAGAGAGAGAGAGAGAGAGAGAGAGAGAGAGAAAGAGAGAAGGAGAGAGACAGAGAGACAGAGAGAGAGAGAGAGAGAGAGAGAGAGAGAGAGCGGGAGAAGAGAAAGAGAGAATGATGCACCTTTTTTGTCGTGTTTTGGTACCGGGACACTCCATAAAGTACGTTTTTGCTTTATTTATTTTGTGAATTGAGTGTTTCATTAGGCAATCGGGTTGTCAGTTTGATGATCTTTTTTTCTTTGTTTTTCATGAGCTGAATATTTCAATAGATAATCAAGCAGCTGATTTTTTTTTTTTTTTTTTTTTTTTTTTTTTTTTTTACTTAACATGTCGGTAGCTAATCAGGCCGCCAATATTTCATGTTTTTTTTTCTTTTTTTATGAATGAAACGTTTCGTTAGAAGATGAGGTTGCCGTTGCCCCCTCCCCCACCCCCTTTTTATCTGGAATATACTGGTCTGTTTTCAATTCATGATTTTAAATGTTTCGAGTACACAAAACACTGATTTTGCGTAAAACTTTCTTTCAAAAAAGAAATAGAAGTCTTTGTACCTTTCTATGTACGACTGTCTATCTATCTATCTACCTATCTATCTCTTTATTCATTTATTTGTTTACATATTTACTTATTTATCTATGTTTTCATCTGTTTATCGATCTCTCAACCTTCCTATGTATTTATCAATCTATTCATCCATCTATTCATAAATATATCCATCTATTTACCCCCTCCTCCCCCCAAAAAAGAAAAATAAATAAAAGAAGAAAAAAAGAGTAAAAATCACAGATTCCACACACAAGCCACAACCCAAAGAGACTTTAAAAGTAGACATGAAACCCGTCGCTTCATTGATCATTGCTTCAACAGATTTTTCGAAGCAGGATTCGAAAACACCTTCCGAAATGATTTTTCCCCGGTTCTCCTATTTTTACGGTTTCTTTTCTTCTTCTTTGTCTTCTTTTTCTTCTTCTTCTTGACTATTTCCCCCTGTTTCTCTTTGTTTTACGTTTTTTTTTCTTTTTTTCTTCGTCTTCTTCTTTTTCTTCTTCTTCTTCTTCTTTTTCTTCTTCTTCTTCTTCTTCTTCTTCTTCTTCTTCTTCTTCTTCTTCTTCTTCTTCTTGACTATTTTCCCTCTGTTTCTCCTTTTTTTACGGTTTCTTTTTCTTCTTCTTCGTCTTCTTCTTTCTTTTCTTCTTACTTCTTCTTTTCTTCTTCTTTTTCTTCATCTTCTTCTTTCTTCTTCTTCTTTTTCTTCTTAATCTTCTTCTTCTCCTTTCTTTCTTCTTCTTCTTCTTCTTCTTCTTCCTCTTCTGCTTCTTCTTCTTCTCTCTTCTTCTTCTTCTTCTTCTTCTTGGCTATTTTCCTGCTGTTCTTTTACGTTTTTTTTTTCTTCTTCTTCTTCTTCTTCTTCTTCCTCTTCTTCTTCTTCTTCATTTTCTTCCTCTTCTTCTTCTTCTTCTTTTCTTTCGCTATTTTCCCCTCTGCTTCTCCTTTTTTACGTTTTTTTTTTCTTTTCTTCTTCGTCTTGTTCTTCTTCTTCTTCTTCTTCTTGACTATTTTCCCCCTCTTTCTCCTTTTTTACGCTTTCTTTTCTTTTCTTCTTCCTCTTCGTCTTCTTGTTCTTCTTCTTCTTCTTCTTCTTCTTCCTTCTTCTTTTTTTTCTTCTTGACTATTTTCCCCGTTTCTCTTTTTTTGCGATTCCTTTTCATTTTTTCTTCGTCTTCTTCTTTTCTTCTTCTTCTTTTTCTTCTTCATGACTATTTTCCCCCTGTTTCGCTTTTTTTTTACGGTTTCTTTTCTTTTTCTTTCTTCGTCGTTTTCTTTTCATCATCATCTTCTTCTTCTTCTTTCTTCTTCTTCTTGACTATTTTCCCCCTGTTTCTCCTTTTTGATAGTTTCTTTCTTTCTTCTTCACTTCTTTCTTTCTTTTCTTTTTTCTTCTTCTTCTTCTTCTTCTTACTTCTTCTTCTTCTTCTTCTTCTTCGTCTTCTTGTTCTTCTTCTTAGTCTTCGTCTTTTCTTTTCTTCTTCTTCTTCTTCTTCTTCTTCGTCTTCTTCTTCTTCATCATCTTCTTCATCATCTTCATCCTCGTCTTCGTCTTCATCTTCATCTTCATCTTCATCTTCATCTTCGTCTTCATCTTCATCTTCATCTTCTTCTATCTTCATCTTCATCTTCATCTTCATCTTCATATCTTCATCTTATTTTCATCTTCTTCTTCTTCTTCTTCTTCTTCTTCTTCTTTGGCTATCTTCTTCCTTCTTCTTCTTCTTCTTCTTCTTCTTCTTCTTCTTCTTCACTTCTTCTTCTTCTTCTTCTTCTTCCTTTCTTGACTATCTTCTTCTTCTTCTTCTTCTTCTTACGGTTTCTTCTTCTTCTTCTCCTTATTCTTGTTCTCTTCTTCTTCTTCTTCTTCTTCTTCTTCTTCTTCTTCTTCTTCTTTCTTCTTCTTCTTCTTCTTCATCTTCTTCTTCTTCTTCTTCTTCTTCTTCTTCTTCTTCTTCATCTTCTCCTTCTTCTTCTTCTTCCTCTTCTTCTTCTTCTTGACTAACCGTAAACATGGATGTCCTTTGCGCGCCTGAAAAATGTTTTGCTGTAACAGATAACACTTTCAAAGGGTTAGAAAGCGAGGAGAGACGATAATCGGAGGAAAAGGAGGAGGAGGAAGAAGAAGAAGAAGAAAGAGGAGACGGAGAAGGGTTAGAGAAACAAGGGAACTGAGAGAAAGTCGTAATCAGATAAGTAAGAAAGGAGAGAAGGAGGAAGTGGAAGAAGAAGAAGAAGGTGGAGACGGAGAAAGGTTAAAGAAACGAAGGAAATGAGAGTTGTAATCAGATAAGAAAGAAGAGAAGAGAGAGAGGAGGGAGATAAACATAAAAAAAAGAAGTAGAGAGGGCAGAGAAGACGAAATCTCTTTGATAACGAAGCAACAAGATAGTGTCCAAGAAAGAAATACAATAAAGTGGGAAGCACAAAGGAGAGAAAGAGAAAAGAAGGCGATTGTCGGTTCCTTTGTAAATATTCTTCAACAGTTTCGGAGCGCAGAGCAATCTGCAGACATTTTCAGGTGCAGGAATGTCTTCCTCTTCCTTCTCCTCTTCCTCCTCCTTCCCGTCTTTTCTTCTTCCTTCTCCTCTTCCTCTCCTTTCCCCTCCTTTCTTCTTCCTTCTCCTCTTCCTCCCCTCCTCCTCGTCCTTTCCTCTTCCCCTCCTCTTCCTCCCCTCCTCCCCGTCTTTTCCTCTTCCTTCTCCTCTTCCTCTTCTTTCCTCTTTATCCTCCTTTCTTCTCCTTCCCTCTCCTTCCCCTTCCCTTTCCTCCTCCTTCCCCTCCTCTCCTCTCTCCTTCCTCCTTCCTCCTCTTTCCCTCCTTTCCTACTCGTCTTTTCCTTCCTTTCTCCTCCTCTCCTCTATTCCTGTATCCCTCTCCTTTCCCTCCTCCTCTTCCTTATCCCGTCCTTCTCCCTCCCTTCCCCTTCTCTTCCTCCCCTCCTTTCCCCCTCCCTCTCCCTTCTTTATTCTCCTTTTCCCTCCTCTCCCTTCCCTCCCTCAATATCACCTCTTTCCCATTTTCTCCCTCCTCTCCCCTTTCTCACACTCCCCCCCCCCCCACATACCCCCTGCCCCCTCTCCCCCTCCCCCAGAGTAGATAATCTTTTTCTTTTGTTGTTTTATACATTTATTTCTAAATCTTGTTTTGTGGGTTCAATTAAATTCTTTTTATTGTTTTAATTACTGTGCGGCGAATCAGCGTAAGAAACAAAAAAAGAGATAATGATTTTCGTTTTATTTTACTTTCTTTGCCTCTTTCTAGTTTCTTCTTTTCTCTCTCTGTTGTATTTTTTTAGATATATTGTATAAAAATGAGAATATATGGGAAGGAATGTCCAAATAAGGAATGGGATTAATGTGCGAGTATGGAAAGGAATTGATGCGCGAATAAGAAAGAGAATTCATCTGCGAATAAGGAAAGGGATTGATGTCCAAATAAGGAAAGAATTTGATGTACGAATAAAGAAAGGGATTGATGTGCGAATAAGAATAAAGTTCACGGATGGAAAATCTATTTTTAAAAAAAGTTTTCGAATTAGAGTTTAAACACGAGGATAAGTTAACGAATCAAACGACAAAAAAAGTTTATGAGTGATAAAAATAAGTTTATGAATGAGTATAAATTTACGTTCATTTATTTATGATTTACGAAAAAAAGTCTGCGAATGTTTACGAAATAAACAAATTCACGAAAATGTTTGTAAAGAAAGATATGAATCAGCGTAAAAGAGTATATAAATATGAATAAGTGGATGATTGCGAAAAAAGAGAAACTACCAATTGGGAATGAATTCGCGA
>NC_091569.1:39495237-39500237 GCF_042767895.1 Penaeus vannamei | reverse complement strand
TCCTTTCCCCATCATTTATCCATCTCGTCCTCCCATCTCCCTCTTCCTATCACACACAAATTTCAGTTCTCATCTTTACCTCTTCATCTCCAGCATCCCCCACCCCCCCTTCTCACTCTCATATCCTTCTTTTACCTCCTCATTCTTTCCCTGCTTCCATTCCTCTCACACAAGGTTTGTAATATATATACATATTTTTTCTTTTTTCTTTATTTTTCTTTTGTTACTCCTTTCTTTCTTTCTTTTTTTCTTTTTTTTTGTTACTCCTTTCTTTCTTTCTTTCTTTTCATTTCCTTTTTATCTCTTTCCTTCGCTAATCCTTCCCTACCCATAATGATGAATTTAATAATGATGAGGATGATAATAATGATATTGATAATAACAATGATAATGTTAATGATAATGCTAATGCTATTGATGATGATTATAATGATGATATTGATAATGATATTAAGAAAATGATAATAATGATGATACAGGTGATAATAGCAATAGAAACAAATGATAGAAACAAATCAACACCAAAAAAATGAATAAACAGACAGAAAGACACACAAAAAAAAAGACAGATAAGTAGATAAAAGTAAACAGAGAAATAGATAGAGAGAAGAGATGTTCCTTCTCCACTTTCTCTCGCTGTGTGTCGCCATCTCCCCGCTACGAGAGATGCTGCAGGATTTTTTTTTTTTTTATGATCAGCATCAGAACGGTTTCCGATGTTTATCTCAACATCCTGCCGGTTTAATGAACAATTTCCGAGTGAGATGTTGAACGGGGTGCTGGGAAAGAGGGAGAGAGAGAGAGAGAGGGAGAAGGAGGGAGAGAAGGAGGGAGGAGGGAGAAGGAGAGGGAAGGAGGGAGGGAAGGAGAAGGAGAGGGAAGGAGGGAGGGAAGGAGGGAGGGAGAGGGAAAGAGAGAGAGAGGGAGAGAGAGAGGGAGAAGGAGGGATAGGAGGGGGAAGGAGGGAGAGAGAGAGAGAGAGAGAGAGAGGGAAGGAGGGGGAAGGAGGGAGGGAAGGAGGGATAGGGATGGGGAAAGAAGGAGGGAGGGAGGGAGGGAGGGAGAGAGAGGGAGGGGGAAGGAGAGGAGGGAGGAAGGAGGGAGGGGGAAGGGAGGGAGGAAGGAGGGAGGGGGGAGGGGGAAGGGAGGGAGGAAGGGGAGGGAGGGAGGAGGGAGAGAGAGAGAGAGGGAGAGAAAGAGAGATAGAGGGGGAAGGAGGGAGGAGAGAGAGAGAGAGGGAGAGAGAGAGAGAGAGACAGAGAGAAAGAGAGAGAGGGAGAGTGAGAGAGAGAGAGAGAGAGAGAGAGAGAGAGAGAGAGAGAGAGAGAGAGAGAGAGAGAGAGAGAGAGAGAGAGAGAGTAGAAGGGAAGAGGAAGGAGGAGGAGAAGGTTTGGAAGAAGAAGAGAGGGAGATAAAAAGAGAATAAAATGATGGATTGATGAAGGTTTGAAAGAAGGGAAGAAGATGGGAGAAAGAAGAAGGTGAATGACAAAGGAGAGAGGGAGTTTTGACGAAAGAGAGGAAGTGGAAGAAGGATGAAAGAGAGAGAAATTGAAGAGGGAATTTTGAAAGGAAAGAAGACAGAAAAAAAAGTAGAAGGAAGCCAGTAGAGGGAGAGAGAGGAAAGAAAGAGAAAAGGACGAAGGGAAAGAAAAGAAAGAAAGATGAAAACAGAAAGAACGAAAATAAATAGAGGATAAAAGAAACAACAACAACAAAAAAAAAGCGTAGCAGAGAAAATGGAGGAGGGGTTAGGGAGAGGGGAGAGGAGAGGAGGGGGGGGGGGTGTTGAGTGCCTTGTGATCACCAATGCAACGGGAGAATATATTTTCGAAGATATCCTTATTTACATTTTTTTTTTTTTGGAGGGGAGGGGGGTGAAGACGAGGGTGTTTGCTTTCTCCTATTACCTGTTTTTTTTTTTTTTTTTTTTTTTTTTTTTTTTTTTAAGCAGCGGCTCATGGTTGGTATATTTTCCGGGATAAGTACCTGCTTGCATATACTTGAGAACCCTATACCATGTTTATGTAGTCGTTCTCTCTCTCTCTCTCTCTCTCTCTGTCTCTCTCTCTCTCTCTCTCTCTCTCTCTCTCTCTCTCTCTCTCTCTCTCTCTCTCTCTCTCTCTCTCTCTCTCTCTCTCTCTCTCTCTCTCTCTCTCTCTCTCTCTCTTTCTCACTCACTCACACACTCACTCTCTCTCTACCTACCTACCTACCTATCTCTCTCTCTCTCTCTCTTTCTCTTTCTCTCACTCTCTCTTTCTCTCTCTCTACCTCTCTCTCTCTCTCTCTCTGTCTCTCTCTCTCTCTCTCTCTCTCTCTCTCTCTCTCTCTCTCTCTCTCTCTCTCTCTTTCTCACTCACTCACACACTCACTCTCTCTACCTACCTACCTACCATCTCTCTCTCTCTCTCTCTCTCTTTCTCTTTCTCTTTCTCACTCGCTCTCTCTTTCTCTCTACCCTCTCTCTCTCTCTCTCTCTCTCTCTCTCTCTCTCTCTCTCTCTCTCTCTCTCTCTCTCTCTCTCTCTCTCTCTTTCTCTCTCTCTCTCTCTCTTGCTTGCTGTTCTCTCTCTCTGCTCTCTCTCTCTCTCTCTCACTCTCTCCCTCCCTCCCTCTCTCTCTCTCTCTCTCTCTCTCTCTCTCTCTCTCTCTCTCTTTCTCTCCCCCTTTCTATTGCTTACAGATTCACTCGGGTATCTTATGAACACTTTAGCTTTTTATTTATCAATGTTTATATAACCTCAACTTTCTCTTTGCCTTTTTCTGTATACTTTTCTTGTTGGCTACGTCGTTTGTTTGCTTGCCTTCAGCTGAAGAGTAAAAATGTCAATAATGTTGGAGAGAGAGAGAGAGAGAGAGAAAAGAAAAAAGCACAGCATCTTCTTTTTCATTTCTTTTCTTTTCTTTCTTGAGTTGCAACTTTTAAAAGCTCTTGTTTTATTTATTGACTTTTTTTTTAGCCTGTTGATTTTTTTCTTTTTTGGGGGGTGGGGAGTGGGTGTGGGGGTGGGAGGGGTTCTTCTATTATTTTTGGTGGTGTATTTTCATTTTATTTCTTCATTGTAATTGATAGCCTGACATTGTCATTGTTTTTCTTTATTATTATTATTATCGTTATCCCTATCATCATCATCATTGGAATATTATTGTTTTTGAGAATATTTCATTATAATCATTATTATCACCAAAATCATAATTACAGTTTTATCATCATCGTTACATCACCACTCATCGTTATCACTCTCACTATCATTAATATCATAATCATCTAAACATACAACCCAATAACAAATTTTTTTTTTTATTCTGGCACAAAAAAATAATGAATTTCTTTCCATATTCCACTCATCCTTATTTATTTTTCTATGCAGCTGTAACTACTGCTACTTTATCATCATCGTTACATCACCATTCATCATTATCACTCTCCCTATCATTAATATTATAATCATCTAAACATACAACCCAAGACCAACATTTTTTTTTTAATTCCGGCACAAAAAAAAAAAAAAAAAATCTGGCACAAAAAAAAAAAAAAACGAATTTGTTTCCATATTCCACTCATCCTTATTTTTTTTATGCAGCTGTAACTACTGCTGCTTGAGTTCTGAAGTATTCTGGGCGTGCGCAGAGGAAGGGAAACGTACTTGCCTTTTTAGAAGTCTTTCCGACTGCAGTAGAAGCATAAAGACACCTTGAATTACATTTTTGGAACGTGGGGTCGCGTTTCGGAATGAGACAGGCGCTCTCGACATACAAATTGGGGGACGGCGGAGGTAAAAGAGGAGAGGGGAGGAGGGAGAGGGGGAGATATGTTGGGGGAGGGGGGGTAGAGTGAGGGAGCGAGGGGGAGAGGGGGTGGGAGGGGAGGAGGAGGGGTGAGGGGTTGGGGAAAGTAGGGGAAGGGGGAGTGGGGAGGGGTGGAGGGGAGGGAGGAGGGGGTGAAGTTGTTAAGGAGAGGGGTGGAGGGGAGGAGGAAGGGGTGGGGTGGTTAGGGAGAGGGGTCGAGGGGAGGAGGAAGGGGTGGGGTGGTTAGGGAGAGGGATAGAGTGGTGGAGGAGAGGGCTGGAGTGGTTGAGGAAAGGGGTGGAGGGGAGGAGGAGGGGTGGAGGAGAGGGAGGAAGGGGTAAGAGTGGTAGAGGAGGAAGAGGAGGGGGTTAACAAGTGGAGGAGGGGATGGGTAGAGAACGGAAGAACAGGAAGGGGAGTTCTTATAATAAACAAAACAAAACAAAGAAAAGTTGGGGAGTAGAAAGATAAGGGGAGAGGGGGAGGGGGTGAACACACGTATGGGAGAAGTTGGGGGGTATCAAACTTTATACAGAAGATCGAAAAGGAATAAAAAAGATAGAGAGATAGATGGATAGACAGATGATACACAGATATAAAAAAAGGATATATAAAGATAGAAAAAAACGAAAGAAGGAATAAGAAAAATTGATAGATAGATGGATAGACAGATAGATACACAGAGATAAAAAAGGATATATAAAGCTAGGAAAAAACGAAAGAAGGAATAAGAAAAATTGATAGATAGATGGATAGACAGATAGATACACAGAGATAAAAGAAGATATATAAAGATAGGAAAAAACGAAAGAAGGAATAAGAAAAATTGATAGATAGATGGATAGACAGATAGATACACAGAGATAAGAGAGGATATATAAAGATAGGAAAAAACGAAAGAAGGAATAAGAAAAAATGATAGATAGATGGATAGACAGATAGATGCACAGAGATAAGAGAGGATATATAAAGATAGAAAAAAACGAAAGATAGAGACAGACACACGAGCTATCGTTACTCCCGCTCACGTAAATATCTTATGTACGAAATAACATCAAAACAACATTCCATCTTCTTGTTTTCTTCTTGTCTGTCTGTCTGTCTGTCTGTCTGTCTGTCTGTCTCTCTCTCTCTCTCTCTCTCTCTCTTTCTCTATTTCTCTCTCTCTCTCTATTTCTCTCTCTTTCGCTCTCTCTCTCTCTCTCTCTC
>NC_091569.1:39467737-39470237 GCF_042767895.1 Penaeus vannamei | reverse complement strand
AGAGAATCCAAGATCTTTTTCCCCTGGAATATAGAGAATCCAAGATCTTTTCCCCCTGGAATATAGAGAATCCAAGATCTTTTTCCCCTGGAATATAGAGAACCCAAGATCTTTTTCCCTTTGAATAAAGAGAATCCAAGATCTTTTTCCCCTGGAATATAGAGAATCCAAGATCTTTTTCCCCTGGAATATAGAGAATCCAAGATCTTTTCCCCCTGGAATATAGAGAATCCAAGATCTTTTTTCCCTCGAATATAGAGAATCCAAGAAGATCTTTTTCCTTGGAATATAGAGAATCCAAGATCTTTTTCCCCTGGAATATAGAGAATCCAAGATCTTTTTCCCTGGAATATAGAGAATCCAAGATCTTTTCCCTGAATATAGAGAATCCAAGATCTTTTTCCCCTGGAATATAGAGAATCCAAGATCTTTTCCCCCTGGAATATAGAGAATCCAAGATCTTTTTCCCCTGGAATATAGAGAATCCAAGATCTTTTTCCCCTGGAATATAGAGAATCCAAGATCTTTTTTCCCTCGAATATAGAGAATCCAAGATCTTTTTTCCCTCGAATATAGAGAATCCAAGATCTTTTCCCCCTGGAATATAGAGAATCCAAGATCTTTTTCCCCTGGAATATAGAGAATCCAAGATCTTTTTCCCCTGGAATATAGAGAATCCAAGATCTTTTTCCCTTTGAATATAGAGAACCCAAGATCTTTTTCCCCTGGAATATAGAGAATCCAAGATCTTTTTCCCTTTGAATAAAGAGAATCCAAGATCTTTTTCCCCTGGAATATAGAGAATCCAAGATCTTTTTC
The DNA here is from genome assembly GCF_042767895.1 of Penaeus vannamei. Taxonomy (NCBI): domain Eukaryota; kingdom Metazoa; phylum Arthropoda; class Malacostraca; order Decapoda; family Penaeidae; genus Penaeus; species Penaeus vannamei. Next base: position 39,469,418 of record NC_091569.1, on the reverse strand, counting down.
CCTGGAATATAGGAGAGGAATCCAAGATCTTTTTCCCCTGGAATATAGAGAATCCAAGATCTTTTTCCTGAATATAGAGAACTAAGATCTTTTTCCCTTTGAATATAGAGAATCCAAGATCTTTTTCCCTGGAATATAGAGAATCCAAGATCTTTATCCCTGAAATATAGAGAATCCAAGATCTTTTTCCCCTGGAATATAGAGAATCAAAGCTCTTTTTCCCCTGAAATATAGACAATCCAAGAACTTTCTCCCCTGAACATAGAGAATCCAAGATCTTTTTCCCTGAATATAGAGAATCCAAGATCTTTTTCCCCTGGAATATAGAGAATCCAAGATCTTTTTCCCTTGGAATATAGAGAATCCAAGATCTTTTTCCCTTGGAATATAGAGAATCCAAGATCTTTTTCCCTTTGAATATAGAGAACCCAAGATCTTTTTCCCCTGGAATATAGAGAATCCAAGATCTTTTTCCCTTTGAATAAAGAGAATCCAAGATCTTTTTCCCCTGGAATATAGAGAATCCAAGATCTTTTTCCCCTGGAATATAGAGAATCCAAGATCTTTTTCCCCTGGAATATAGAGAATCCAAGATCTTTTTCCCCTGGAATATAGAGAATCCAAGATCTTTTTCCCCTGGAATATAGAGAATCCAAGATCTTTTTCCCTGGAATATAGAGAATCCAAGATCTTTTTCCCTGGAATATAGAGAATCCAAGATCTTTTTCCCTGGAATATAGAGAATCCAAGATCTTTTTCCCCTGGAATATAGAGAATCCAAGATCTTTTTCCCCTGGAATATAGAGAATCCAAGATCTTTTTCCCCTGGAATATAGAGAATCCAAGATCTTTTTCCCTGGAATATAGAGAATCCAAGATCTTTTCCCCCTGGGATATAGAGAATCCAAGATCTTTTTTCCCTCGAATATAGAGAATCCAAGATCTTTTTCCCCTGGAATATAGAGAATCCAAGATCTTTTTCCCTTGGAATATAGAGAATCCAAGATCTTTTTCCCTTTGAATAAAGAGAATCCAAGATCTTTTTCCCCTGGAATATAGAGAATCCAAGATCTTTTTCCCCTGGAATATAGAGAATCCAAGATCTTTTTCCCTGGAATATAGAGAATCCAAGATCTTTTTCCCCTGGAATATAGAGAATCCAAGATCTTTTTCCCTGGAATATAGAGAATCCAAGATCTTTTTCCCCTGGAATATAGAGAATCCAAGATCTTTTTCCCCTGGAATATAGAGAATCCAAGATCTTTTTTCCCTCGAATATAGAGAATCCAAGATCTTTTTCCCTGGAATATAGAGAATCCAAGATCTTTTTCCCCTGGAATATAGAGAATCCAAGATCTTTTTCCCTTTGAATAAAGAGAATCCAAGATCTTTTTCCCCTGGAATATAGAGAATCCAAGATCTTTTCCCCCTGGAATATAGAGAATCCAAGATCTTTTTCCCTTTGAATAAAGAGAATCCAAGATCTTTTTCCCTTTGAATAAAGAGAATCCAAGATCTTTTTCCCCTGGAATATAGAGAATCCAAGATCTTTTTCCCCTGGAATATAGAGAATCCAAGATCTTTTTCCCTGGAATATAGAGAATCCAAGATCTTTTTCCCCTGGAATATAGAGAATCCAAGATCTTTTTCCCTGGAATATAGAGAATCCAAGATCTTTTTC
>NC_091569.1:39455237-39462737 GCF_042767895.1 Penaeus vannamei | reverse complement strand
AAAAAAAAAAAAAAAAAAAAAATATATATATATATATATATATATATATATATATATATATATATATATATATATATATATATATATATATATATCAATTGACTTAGAATACAAAGGAACCACCAAGAAAATTATCCTTTTCTAAGAATCTTTTAAAAAATGATCAATTGTCTCCATACGAAAGAAAATCACTATGAAACGACACCATTAAAGATCCCAAATGCTTTTAGAGTAACACCATACACTCCCGTTATATAAGTCCCGGTATATAAAGTAATGTCCCCTTTATATTCGTGGATTTAGAGTCAGTTGTTATTATCTTCCCCCTTTCCTTTTTGGGGGGGTCACAAATGCTAATATTTTTCACCTCTATGGTATCCGTAAATAACCGTGTTGGGTAGATTTATTATCGGGATTAGGTCACACGTTCCCGGAGATCTAGAATTTAGGGAGATTTAAAGGGGATTTAAAGGATTTTTTTTTTTTTTTTTTTTTTGCTCTCATATATTTCTTTGCATTTTTTTTTTTTTTTGGGGGGGGGGGGAGGTTCTATGTCTTGTCGCTTATTCTGATGAAAGGTAAGAAAAATTGTGCATTGATTTTGGCCTTAGACAGATAGATGAATAGACAGATAGATAGAGATAGATTGATAGATATAGATAGATAGATATAGATAGATAGATAGATATAGATAGATAGATAGAGATAGATAGAGACATATAGATAGATGGAGACAGATACATAGATATAAAGACATAGATACAGACAGATATAGATATTGATACACATAGATACACAAACACACCATGTACACGCGTGAGAGAGAGAGAGAGAGAGAGAGAGAGAGAGAGAGAGAGAGAGAGAGAGAGAGAGAGAGAGAGAGAGAGAGAGAGAGAGAGAGAGAGAGAGAGAGAGAGAGCGAAAGAGAAACAGAAAGAGAGAGACAGAGAGAGAGAGAGAGAGAGAGAGAGAGAGAGAGAATCAGAATCAGAGAGAAAGAGAAAGAAAAAGAGAGAAAGAGAGAGAGAGAGAGGGAGAGAGAGACAGAGACAGAGAGGGGGTGGGGTGGGGAGGAGGAGAGAGAAACACAGCCACAATATAAAATGAATGTGACGTTTCAGACACATGATTCAGCAAATAAACGAAAGGAATTAATTTTCATTATTACACGCACACGTTTCTTTCTCTCTCTCTTTGTCTGTCGGTCTGTTTTCTTCCCCCTCTCTCTCTCTGTCTGTCTGTCTCTGTTCTCTCTCTCTCTCTCTCTCTCTCTCTCTCTCTCTCTCTCTCTCTCTCTCTCTCTCTCTCTCTCTCTCTCTCTCCCTCCTCCCTTCTCTCCCTCTCTCGCCTTCGCTCTCTCTGCCTTCTCGTTCATTTCTTCCTCCTTCCTTCTCTTCTTCTTTCTTTCTTTCTCTCTCTCTCTCTCTCCTTCCTCCTCCCTCCTCCCTCCCTCCCTCAAGCCCCCGCCCCCACACCGTCTCTCTGAAAAAGCTCATCATAATATTATTATCACCATGACCCCCTCCCCCTCCCCCCCCCCCATCCCACCCCCTCCTCCACCGACGCTCATGCTAACAAAAACTTCCCAAGCTGACGAAGGAGGTGAATAGAGAGGAGGAGGAGGAGGAGGAGGGAAGGGAGAGAAGGGGAAGATTATGAAGAAGGAAAAAGGATAAATGTTGGAAAGGCGGATATAGAGAGGGGGAAAGATAAGGGAAGAAGGTGGAACGGAAGGGGGAGAATGGGGAAAGAGGGAGAAGAGAAAGGGAGAGGGAGGAGAGGAGAAAGAGATAGATAGAGGGAGAGGTTAGAGGAGATAGACAGATAGATAGATAGAGAGAGAAAGAAAGAGAGGAAAGAGAGAGCTTAGGAGAAAAATTGATAGATATAGAGTATTGCTATATCTATCTATCTATCCATATATATATATATATATATATATATATATATATATATATATATATATATATATATATATAGAGAGAGAGAGAGAGAGAGAGAGAGAGAGAGAGAGAGAGAGAGAGAGAAAGAGAAAGAGAAAGAAAGAGAAAGAGAGATAGAAGAAAGAGAAAGATAGAAGAAAGAGAAAGTGAGATAGAGAATGAAAGGGGGATAGTGGGGGGATGGGGGTGGGGGTGGGGGAGCCTATCTCCGTAACCTAATCTGATTACCTGGAGGAATAATCTAGCAGAAACCACCTTTCAGATCGATGTTGATAGAGCACATTAAGGCCGGAGAGTGATTCAATCAATTTCCATCCGCCATAATGACTTTCCACCTGGCTCATCATGCTGGGGGGAAGGGGGAGGGAAGAGGGAGGGGGGAGATGGGGGAGGGGGGGATAGCGGGTGGTAGTAGGAAGGGAGGGAAGGTAAGGGGGAATGAAGGGGGAGGAAGAGGGGAGGGAAAGAGGGTGGTAGGAGGAGGGAGGGGGGAGGAGGAGGAATCGGAGGAGGTAAGGAAATGAAGGGAAATGGAGGGAGGTGGGAGAGGGGGAATGGAGGAGGTAAGGAAATGGGGAAATGAAAGGGGGAAGGGGAGGGGGAGTTGGAAGAGAGGGAGGGAAAGGGGTGGGAGGAGGAGAGGGAAGGAGGAGTGAAAGGAAAAGGGGGAAATGGAGGGGTAGGGGTGAGGGGAGGTGGGAAAGGGTAGGGGGAAAGGGGGGGAGGAGGAAGAGGGAGGGAGAGGGGAGGGTAGGGGGGGAGGGAAGAAGGAGGGAAAGAGAGGGGGTGGTAGGAGGAAGGAGGTAAGGGAAAGGGGGAATGGAGGGGAGAGGGTAGGGGTGGGTGGGAAAGGGGAGGGGAATGAAAAGAGGAATAGGGGGAGAGGGGCCAGAGGAAGGGGAGTGGAGAAGAAGGAGGAGGGGAGGGGGTAAGAGGGGGGAGTGGGGAGGAGGAGGTTGAGTCTGATAGGATGGGGGAATAGGAGATCAGCGATCTATCTTGTTTTTCTTTCATTTTTGTGTCCATGAAGGATATAATTTTATCACTCTTTTTTTTAATCTTCCATTCCTATTCATTAACTTATTTGCATTTTACTTTTATATTTCTTTCTTCTTTTGGTTTATTCTTCTTCCTATTCTTTCTTCTTTTTCTTTTCACTTTCCCCGATTAATTATTCCCTTATTCCTATCCTTCCCTCCTCCTCCTCCTCCCTTTCCCCTCTTTCCACCTTTATTACACATCAATCCCACCCTATTCAAAAAAAAAAAAAAAAAAAAAAAAAAAAAAAACAGTTTATCAGAAAAGGGAAAAGAAAAGACATACATTCAAAAAATTATAATTGTGATGAAGGCAAAAAGTGGTAGCGAGAAGGTCTTTGACGCTGAAGAGAGAGGCTCGTTCGCGCAGGGGAATTGGTGTCTGGTGGCAGCACTTCCTCTTGGGATTATTAAATATTTCTGACGGACTTGTTTGCGTGTAAAATGATAATTATTATGATATACGTACACACACACACATACACACACACACACACACACACGCACACACACACACACACACACGCACACACACACACACACACACACACACACACACATATATATACACACATACACACACACACACACACACACACACACACACACACACACACACACACACACACACACATAGACACACACATACATACATATATATATGTGTATATATATATATATATATATATATATATATATATATATATATATATATATATATATATATATATATATATATGTATATGAGGGTGGTCGTATCATATACATATATCCACGTGATAATGTATGTAAGAATACAAGCACACACACGCACACACATGTAAATATAAACACATAAACACACGTACATATAAAACACCTAAACACACACAAGCACACACACACAAACATGAACACGACGAACATAAAAAAAACTATACAAATCCGAATGTAATATTTAATCACTCAATGGCGACAATAATTCCAGAATTTTACCCTCCCATTTTTGCAATTAATCGCAGAGATACGTCGCAGTCTTCTCTCCCGTGGCTTCCGCAATTTGATGAGATTTGAGCAATAATTATTAAATGGATTTCACGTTTCATAAAAGGCACTGAAGATGATTAAAATAAAAGACGGAGGAGAGAAGATCGGTGGTTTGTGGTGCAGGAAGAAGAGGGAGGAAGATGGGCGGGATGACGGTGGAAGTGGAAAAGAGAGAGAGGGGGGAAGGGAGGGGATAAAAAAGGGATAGATAAATAGAGAGAGGGAGATAGATAGATAGAGAGAGAGAGAGAGAGAGAGAGAGACAGTGGCAGACAGAGAGAGACAAGAACACAGATAGATAAAGAAACGGAGAAGAGAGAGCGAAAAAAACGAGAAAGGGTTAAATAGAGAAAGAGAGAGAGAGAGAGAACAAAAGAGAGAGATACAGACAGAGACAGACAGAGAGAGAGAGAGAGAACGAAAAAGAGAGGTAGAGACAGACAGAGAGTGAGAGAACGAAAGAAAGAGGTAGAGACAGAGACAGACAGGCAGACAGACAGAGAGCGAAAGAGAGAGGTAGAGACAGAGAGCCAGAGACAGAGAGAACGAAAGAGAAAGACAGAGACAAACTGCCAGACAGACACAGAAACGGAGAAGCTAAAGACGAGAGCCCGAGACGAAGCCAGAGAGAAGGCAAACAGCGCAGCGAAAAAGTCCCAAGACCTCCGGACTGTCCACAAAAAAAAAAAAAAAAGTCGAAACAGCTGTTACGTATCATACCCCCAAAAAGCACGCCATTTGCTACTGCATGGGAATGTTAAAGAGATGGCAATATCAGTGTACATTAACGTTTTATTATGTAAATTTGCAAGGCCGGAAGGTGGAGGGCCCGGGTTTGTGTAGCGCTGAGAGGAGATCCATGTTAGACGATTACAAGCCTCGAGCGAAATTGAACTGCGGTGATTACGAATTGCTTCTATAAGGTTCGCTCTCGGGGAGGAGTTTGCTTGGATTCAGTGTATGCATGTGTGTGTGTGTGTGTGCGTGTGTGTGTGTGTGTGTGTGTGTGTGTGTGTGTGTGTGTGTGTGTGTGTGTGTGTGTGTGTGTGTGTGTATATATATATATATATATATATATATATATATAAATATATATATATATATAAACACACACGTATATGAATATATATACATACATTTTGTGTATATATATGCACACACACACACACATTAACACACACACACACACACACACTCACACATACAAACAAACAAACACACACACACAAACAAACAAACACACACAACACACACATAACAAACAAACAAACAAACAGACAAACACATACACACAAACAAACAAACAAACACATACACACAAACAAACAAACACACACACAAACAAACAAACAAACACACACACAAACAAACAAACAAACAAACAAACAAACACACACACAAACAAACAAACACACACACGCGTGCACTTTCCCCCGCGACTCAACGAAGCTAAACATTACCTTTGTGCGTTTGTTTGCCTTCGGGTAATCACGGCAAACTACCAGAGCTAATACGATATTTACTGCTTTTGTTTAGCCAGAAACATATGATGCAAAATGGCTTCATTTCATTTATGGTAATTTCGCATCAGTTATTTGGCTTTTGATGCCGGGTGATATTCCCTTTTACTGTCATGCATACAAGCGGTCGAACGGCTGTCATGAACGCTGTCATGTCTGTGTTTGTGTTGCCTCTGTGACATTTCAGGTGTAAAGACACATATAGACACACGCGCGTGCAGATTAATCCGTTCTTTGCACACATGTTGACGCGGATCTATACATACATAGACGAAGACACGCACGCACACACACACACACAGACACGCACATGCACACACACACACACACACATACACACACACACACACTCACATGCATACGCACACACACACACGTACGCACACACACACACACACACGCACATGCACACGCACACACACACACACACACGAACATACATCCAGGCGACTCAACATGATTATCACATCAACGAAAATTATATATATATATATATATATATATATATATATATATATATATATATATATATATATATATATGTATATATCAACACCACAGTAAATATCTAAAAAAAAAAAACATAAAAAAAATGAAAACGAGAAAAAGAAGCGATGATAATAATAAACACGACAAAAAAAAAAAAAAAAAAGCAAAGTTCAAAAAAAAACGAAGCAAAGCAAAAAAAAAAAAAAAACAAACAAAAAAAAAAGCTCGACCCAGCGAAGCTCGTTATCTAATCACCCGAATACGAATCATTATCATAATCATCATCGGTTACAAGTTTTAATCCCTTTAATCCCTTGTAATCAATTTTCCCAATCTCTCCAGTCGTAGTCAATTAGAGTCGATGTCACAGGGAGATTCTTTACATTCATTTGGGTCAGCTCAACCTGAGAGGTTGGGGGTAGAGGGGGAGCCACAGGGGGTAGAGGGGGGAAGATCATAGGGGGTAGGGAGGCACAGGGTCCATAGGGGTACAGAAGGGGTAAGGAAGGAGCCACAGGGGGTAAGGGGGTAGGGGAAGCTACAGGGGGTAGAGGAGGGAGTCACAGGGATTAGAGGGGGGAGCCAGGGGGTAAGGGGGAGCCACAGGGGTAGAGGGGGGGGAGCCACAGGGGGTAGATGGGGGAGCCACAGGGGTAAGGGGGTACGGGGAAGCCACAGGGGGTAGAGGGGGAGGGCACAGGGGGGTATAGGGGGAGCCATAGTGGTAGAGGGGGAGTCACAGGGGTAGAGGGGGAGCCACAGGGGGTGGGGAGCCATAGGGGGTAAGGAGGGGGAGCCATAGGGGTAGAGGGGAGGGGGAATCATAGGGGGTAAGGGAGGAGCCACAGGGGGTAAGGGGGGTGAGCCATAGGCGGGTAAGGAGGGGGGCACAGTGGGTAGAGGGGGAGCCATAGGGGGTAGAGGTGGGGAATCACAGGGGATAGGGGGTCACAGGGGGTAAGGGGGTGCCACAAGGGGTAAGGGAGGGGAAGCCACAGGGGGTAAGGAGGGGAGCCACAGGGGGTAAGGGAGGGGAGCCACAGGGGGTAGAGGGGGAGCTACTGGGGTAGAGGGGGAGCCACAGGGGGTAAGGGGGGAGCCACAGGGGCAGAGGAGAGCTATAAGGGTAGGGGAGCCACAGGGGGTAAGGGGGGAGCCACAGGGGCAGAGGGAGAGCCATAAGGGTAGAGCAGGGGGCCAGGGAGTAGGGGAGCTCACAGGGGGTAAGAGGGAGAGCCACAGGGGGTAAGGAGGGGAGGCCACAGGGGTAAGGGGGAGCCACAGGGGAGGGGAAAGGGGAGGAATGTCGAGCAGTAGGAGTACATTATGCAGTGTTATCTGGGGCGAGGGGGAGAGAAGGAGGGGGGAGGGGAATTCAATGTATAGATAGATGGATTGAAAGAGGGAGAGAGAAGGGAGGAGAGGGTATAAGAAGGGAGGAGAGGGTATAAGAAGGGTGGGGTTGATGGGAGATAGATAGACTGC
>NC_091569.1:39447737-39452737 GCF_042767895.1 Penaeus vannamei | reverse complement strand
CAAGACAAAACGAAACCAAAGAAGAGCAGACAAGGGAAGAGAAGGAGAGAGAGAGAAGAGGAGAGAAAGAGAAGAGGAGAGAAAGAGAAAGAAGGAGAGAGAGAAGAGGAAAGAATGAGAGTGAGAAGGGGAGAGAATGAGAGAGAGAAGAGTAGAGAAGAGGAAAGAAGGAGAGAGAGAGAAGAGGAGAGAGAGGCAGAGAAGAGAATAGAAGAAGAGAGAATGAGAGAAAGAGAAGAGGAGAAGCAGAAGAGAGAGAGGAAGGCAGAAAGAGAAAAAGATAAGGAGAGAATAAAAGAGGAAGAAGACAGAAGGAGAGAAAAAAAAAGAGAGGAAAGAACGAGAGAAGAAGAAGAGGAGAAGAAGAAGAAGAACGAGAGAGAAGGAAAGAAGAGAAGAAGGAGAGAGAAAAGAAGAGGAAAGAACGAGAGAAGAAAGAAGAGGAGAGAAGAGGAAAGAACGAGAGAGAGAGAAGAAGAGAAGAGAAGGAGAAGAAGAAGAGGAAAGAACGAGAAAAAGAGAAGAGGAGAGAAGAAGAAAGCAAAAAGGAAAGAACGAGCGAAAGAACGAGAGAAGAGGAGAGAAGAAAAGAACGAGAGAGAAAGAAAAGGAAAGAACGAGAGAAGAGGAGAGAAGAAAAGAACGAGAGAGAAAAAAAAAGAAAAAGAACGAGAGAAGAAAAGAACGAGAGAGAAAGAAGAGAAAAAGAACGACAGAAGAGGGAGAGTCGAGGGAAGGAGATGCTCTATAAACTCGCAGGCTTTTGGGAAAACCATTTTTGCTTTTATTGTTTGCTCTCCATAAGCTCTTGTGTGAAAATTTGCTTTAAAGAGCGAGAAAATATAATGGGCGGTGGAGAACGAGAGAAATAGAACGAGTTGAGAGAGAGGTCTTTATGTTATTAATAGGTATCATGATATATATTATTAGTTATTAGTTTTAGCATTCTTATTGTTATTGTCAGGAGTGTTATGGTGATTATTTTTGTTGTTGTTATTATCTTTATCATTATCGATTATTGTTGTAATTATTTTTATTATTATTATTGTTCTTATTGTTTGATTATATTTTTGATACTATGATAACAATGATAATGGCAATAATGACAAAATTTAATATTATTATTCTCATCATTATTTTTATATTAGTTTTTTTCATTATTAATATCATTACTATCATTATTATTATTATTATCACCATCATTATGTTCATCATTATTATTATCATTTTGTTTATTTATTCATTAATAAAAAAAATTCATCTGCGTCTTGTTATCATCATTATTATCTTTTATTATACGTTATTATCATCCTTATTATTATACTGTATCTATATATACATGTGTGTGTTTGTGTCTGTATGTTTATGTGTGTATGTGCGTGTGGATGTGTGTGTTTATGTGTAGCGTGCGTGTAGTGTGTGTGTGTACTTGAGTTTTGCGTGTGTGTGTTTGCGTGTAGTGTGTGTGTGTGTTTGCGTGTAGCGTGTGTGTGTAATTGTGTGTGTATTTGCCTCTAGCATGTGTGTCCTAGCGTATAGCGTGTGTGTGTGTCTGCGTGTAGCGTGTGTGTGTGTTTGCGTGTAGCGTGTGTGTATTTGCCTCTAGTATGTGTTCTAGCATATAGCGTGTGCGTGTATTTTCGTGTAGCGTGTGTGTGTAATTGTGTGTAGTGTGTGTGTGTGTAATTGCGTGTAGCGTGTGCGCACAAACGCCCGTGTATGTGGCCATGTACAAGGACGCGGCCATGTATCCCCTGCTCTTTCTCTGTCCAGGCTCCCCTCTCTTTTCTCAGTCCCTGCATCGGAAGATTAACAAGCCAAAACGCCGGCTTGGAAAGTGGACATGCAGGGGAAGAAGGGTTGCTTTGCTGATGATGGAATGGGCAAACAGATTAATCGTCGCTTTTACAATTCCTTTTTCTCTTTTCTTCCTTCTCTGGCTTTCTCCCTTTCTCTGTCTGTTGGATTGTTTGGCTGTCTGTGTCTGTTTGTTTGTCTCTCTTTAATTCTCTGTCTTTGTCTCTCTCTCTGTCTCTGCCTGTCTGTCTGTCTGTCTGTCTGTCTGTCTGTCTCTCTCTCTCTCTCTCTCTCTCTCTCTCTCTCTCTCTCTCTCTCTCTCTCTCTCTCTCTCTCTCTCTCTCTCTCCCTCCCTCCCTCTTTCCCACTCCCTCCTTCTCTCTCCTTCCCTCCTTCTCTCTCCCTCTCTCTCTCTCTTTTCTTCCCTGACACTTTATACTACCTCATTAAACCTTGTAAAATTCTATCCCTTCTTGCATCTTTGAATCATGGACCTGCAAAGAATGTATATTATTTTCTGGGAAAAAGTATATGAACCGCGCACGCACAGGCTTTAATACACACACACACACACACACACACACACACACACACACACACACACACACACACACACATACACACACACACACAGATAGATAGATAGATAGATAGATAGATAGATATAGAGAGAGACAGAGAGACGAGAGACAAAGAGAAAGAGAGAGAGAGAGAGAGAGAGAGAGAGAGAGAGTGTGTGTGAGAGAGAGAGAGGCAGAGAGAGAGAGAGAGCGAGAGAGAGAGAGAGTAAAACTAAAAGAGAGAGAGAGATACAGACAATCTGAGAGACAAAACCAAAAGAGAGAGAGAGAGAGAGATACAGACAATCTGAGAGACAAAACCAGAAAAACAAAGACAAGAAAAAGATAAAAAAAACGTAAAAAAAAAAGAGAAAAAGAACTGGGGCAACGGAGGTCAAACACAGTGACGTCACACGACCCCAACAGCGAGTCCGAAAGAAAACCGAAGGGAGACAGCTCAGAAAGGAGCGAAAGAGGAGCTGCGATAATTCAAACTGACGGTGAATTAAGGGCGAAGAGAGGTCCGGACTCGCCGCCCCTGGAAAACCGACGACGGGGAAAGGAGAGTGAGTGACAGAGAGAAAAATTGCAGAATGGGGAGACTGCAGGAAGCGAGGACGGGAGGAAGGCGCTGCAGAAGACAGCCGTGTTATGTTATGTCTGAGGGAGTTGCGTCTCAGAAGTGCACGTATGTTGAGATAAATGAGTGAGATGAGGATGATTGTGATGATTGTAGTGAAGATGATGATGTTAATGATAATAGGGACAGGAGAGAGAGAGAGGGGGTGTGGAGAGAAAGAAGGGGAGAAAAGGGGGGAAAGAAAGGGGGGAAAGGGAAAAAGGGGAAAGGGAAAGGAAAGGGGGAAAAAGGGGGGGAGAAGGGGGGAAGGGGAGAGGGGGAGAAAAGGGGGAAAAAAGGAAAGGGAAAAGGGAAAGGGGGAGGGAAGGAAGGGGGGGGGGAGGGAGGGGGGAGGGAGGAGAAAAGGGAAAGAGAAGGAGAGGGAGGGAAAGGGAGAGGGAGAGGGAGGGAGGGAAAACGGGAAGGGAGAGGGAGAGAGAGAGAGAGAGAGAGAGAGGGGAAAAGTAGAAGGGGCAGGGGGAAGAAGGAGGGGAAAGAGGGGAGAGAAGGTGGGAGGGAGAGAAGGAGGGAGGGGAAGGAGGGGAAGGATGGAAGAGAAGGAGTGAGAGGAGACGGAGGTAAGGAGGGTAAGGGAGGGAAAGGTGGGAGAGGAGAAAGAAGAAGGAGAAGGTGAGAGAGGAGAGAGAGAGAGGGAGAGAGAGAGAGAGAGAGATAGAGCGATTGGGAGAGAGAGAGAAAGAGAGAGAGAGAGAGAGAGAGAGAGAGAGAGAGAGAGATAGAGAGAGAGAGAGAAAGAGAGAGAGAGAGAGAGAGAGAGAGAGAGAGACCAATAGGCAAGTTAATAACAAAACACCATCCAAATAAAACGTATCCCCCCCTCCCCCCCCCCCTAAGCCTCACAACACACTAATTAAACATAATTTCACACACACAAGCAGAAGCATACATCATCTATACACCACAAATATACACAAAATCACACTGACACAGACAGACACAAATATACCTCTTCTCAATCCCACAAACACAGAAACACGCACAAAACACATAAAAACATAAAAATCAAAACATACACAAAGCACTACAAACAAAAGAACACACAAACTCACAAAAAAATATAAACACAAAAAATACACACACACATGACACAAACACACAAAAAACATACACACACATAAAACACACACACAAACAAAAAAAAACACACAAACACACAAAAAACATACACACATACAAAATGCAAAAAGCACACACACAAAAAGAAAACGCACACACTAAAAACTCCCCCCCACACACACACACAAAACACATACACACACACACACGCCCATAAGTAGTATTTAAACCCGATTCTTGCAGGAGGAGGAGGAGAGAGAGTTCCCCACGTAGTAAAATTTCCCCCCTCGCCCCCAACACAACCCACCCACCCCACCGCGCACCCCCACCCACCACCCACCCCACCCCGCCCCCCTCCACCCCCCGCCCGCCCATCCAAGCCCATTAAAAGCGAGTGTGGAGCCTGGGCGGTTATTGGCTACATGGTAACGGTTTTATTAAGGAAAGTTGAGCATCCTTATGGATAAGGGCGCCAGCGCTGTCTTTTTTAATTTTCTGGAAATTGTGTGTGTGCATGTGGCCTGCCCTCGCTGGCGTGCAGGGTCGGGTGGGGGGGTGTTGGTTGTTGTTGTGTGTGTAGGTTGTGTGTGTTGGTTGTGTGTGTGTGTTTGTTGTTGTTGGTTGTGTGTGTATCTGTTGTTGTTGTGTGTGTGGTGGTTGTTGGTGTGTTTGTTGTTGTTGTGTGTGTGTTGGTTGTTGTTGTGTGCGTTGGTTGTGTGTGTGTTTGTTGGTTGTGTGTGTGTGTCTGTGTTGGCTGTGTGTGTGTTGGTTATTTTATGTGTGTGTGTGTTGGTTGTGTGTGTGTCTGTTTTTTTTTTTTTTGCTGTGTGTTGCGTTGGTTGTGTGTGTGTATCAGTTGTTCTTGTGTGTGTGGTGGTTGGTTGTTGTGTGTGTGTTGGTTGTTGTGTGCGTTGGTTGTGTGTGTGTGTGTTTGTTGTTGGTGTGTG
>NC_091569.1:39420237-39432737 GCF_042767895.1 Penaeus vannamei | reverse complement strand
TTTTACCTATCCACTTTATCATTTTTCTTCTTCCAGCATTAGTATTACTATCCCTCTAACTCTAATATTACTTTTTTTTTTACCTATTACTATCCCTAATATTCCAATATTCCTTTTTTTTTTACCTATCCACTTTATCATTTTCCTTCTCCCAGCATTATTATTACAATCCCTAATATTCCAATATTACCCGTTTTCTTACCTATTACTATCCTTAATATTCAAAAAATACCTTTTTTTTTACCTATCCACTTTATCATTTTCCTCCTCCTAGCGTTATTATTACAATCCCTCTTACTCTAATAATACCTTTTTTTTACCTATTACTATCCATCCCTAATATTCCAATATTACCTTTTTTTTACCTATCCACTTTATCATTTTCCTTCTCCCATCGTTATTATTACAATCCCTAATATTCCAATATTACCCGTTTTCTTACCTATTACTATCCTTAATATTCAAAAAATACCTTTTTTTTTACCTATCCACTTTATCATTTTCCTCCTCCTAGCGTTATTATTACAATCCCTCTTACTCTAATAATACCTTTTTTTTTACCTATTACTATCCATCCCTAATATTCCAATATTACCTTTTTTTTACCTATCCACTTTATCATTTTCCTTCTCCCATCGTTATTATTACAATCCCTAATATTCCAATATTACCCGTTTTCTTACCTATTACTATCCCTAATATTCCAATATTACTTTTTTTTACCTTTTTTTACCTATTACTATCCCTAATATTCCAATATTACTTTTTTTTTACCTATCCACTTTATCATTTTTCCTTCTCCCAGCGCTATTATGACTATCCCTATTACTCCAATATCACCCTTTTTTACCTATTTTTTACCCCTTTTTTTATTTTTTTTTTACCTATCCACTTTATCATTTTTCTTCTCCCATCGTTATTACTACTATCCCTAATATTCCAATATTACCTTTTTTTTTTTACCTATCCACTTTATCATTTTTCTTCGTCGTCGGAAAAGTGAGCGAACGGGAAGACTCCTTCAGCCGAACGGGTCTGTAAGGAGGCCACGTTATTGCAGCCTTGACAAATGATCATTGCAACGAAGATGGTGCAGTGTGTGGGGGGGTGTTGGGGAAAGAGGGGAAGGGGGGAGGGTGGAGGTGGAGGAGGGGGAGGGGAGAAGGGGGTGGAGGTGGGGTGGAGGTGGGGGTGGAGGAAAGGGAAAAGGGGGAGGGGAGGGGTGGAGGAGGGTGGGGAAAAGGGGGATGGGAAGGGGGAGGGGTGGGGTGGGATGTGTGTGGTGGGGAGGTGGGGAAGGGGGAGTTGGGGGAAGGGGTGAGGTGGGGAAGGTAAAGGTGGGGAAGGGATGGGGGAGGGGTGTGTGTGGTGGAGTGGGGAAGGGGGAGTATGTGATGGGGAAGGGGGTAGGGGTAGGGGTGTGTGGTGGGATGGGGAAGGGGGGGGAGGTGGGGAAGGGAGATGGATGGTGTGAAGGAATGTTGGGGGTTAAATTTAGGGTTTTGGGGTTGGAGTGTGTGTTGGGGGGGGGAGGAGGGGAAAGTATGCTAATGAGATATGAAATTGGGAGTTTTCGGGTTTTGGGGGTTGGAGCTGGGGAGGAGGGTAGTTTTAATCTGAGGGGGGAGAGGGGAGGGAGATTAAAAATGTTGGGGTTAAATTGAGGTTGGGGTAGATGGAGGAGGGGGAGGAGAGCATGCTAGGGGAGTTAGATTGGGGGAGGGGAGGGGAGATAGGAGAGAAGGGGTGAGGGTGTTAAAGGAATGTGGGGGGTTGGCGGGGGGGAGGGGAGAAAAGAGAGAAGGGGTGAGGGTGTTAAAGGAATGTGGGGGGTTGGCGTGGGGGGGGGAGGGGGAGGGGAAGAAAGGTGGGTGAGACGTGATATTGGAAGAATTAATTTAGATGTTTAGTAGTGCAATTAATGGTGATTCGTACTAATTAAAGGATATACACAAACATGCTATGTCTTGGGTCAGGAATGCGCGTGCACGTTTAGAAAAACACCAAAGGTCACACTCTCATTTTTTTTCTGTTTTTCTCTCTCTCTCTTTCCTTCTCTCTCTCTCTCTCTCTCTCTCTCTTTCTCTGTCTCTCTCTCTCTCCCTCTCTCTGTCTCTGTCTGTCTCTCTCTCTGTCTCTCTGTCTCTGTCTCTCTCTCTCTCCCTCTCCTCTCCTCTTTTTCTCTCTCTTTTTCTCTCTCTCTCTCTCTCTCTCTCTCTCTCTCTGTCTCTCTCTGTACCTCTTTCTCTCTCTCTCTCTCTCTTCTTATTCTCATTCTCACTCACACACACACACACACACACACACACACACACACACACACACACACACACACACACACACACACACACACACACACACACACACACACACACAGCTCCTCAACCACAAACACTCACCCTCTCCACACTTCCCTACACCCCTACAACCCCAAACCAACCGTAGAAATACACCCACAACCCCAATAAACCCCACCAAAGACACGAGCGACACCCCCAACCCCAACAACCATAACAGAGGCAGATCAAGGCTAATGAATCAACGACAGAGAGAGAGAGAGAGAGAGAGAGAGAGAGAGAGAGAGAGAGAGAGAGAGAGAGAGAGAGAGAGAGAGAGAGAGAGAGAGAGAGAGAGAGAGCGAAATAGTGACAGATAGATAAATATATAGATGAATAGAAAGATAGGCAGATAGATGGAGAGATAGAAAAAGAGACACAGACAGAAACAGAATCAGAAGGTGAGAAAGAGACAGAGACAGAGAGAGAGAGAGAGAGAGAGAGAGACACAGAGAGACAGAGAGAGAGAGAGAGAGAGAGAGAGAGAGAGAGAGAGAGAGAGAGAGAGGGAGAGAGAGAGAAAGAGAAAGAGAGAGACAGAGAGAGAGAGAGAGAAGGAAGGAAAGAGAGAGAGAAAAAATACAGAAAGAGAGAGAGACACAGAGATAGAGTTCAAGAAAACGAGTGAGAGAGTGAAAGAGAGAGAGAGAGAGTAAAAAAGAAAGAGAGATCAAAGCCAGTTGAAAGAAGGCTAGGAAGAGGGAGGGGGGGGGGGGGGTGGAGGTGTGGAGGGGGGGGTGGAGGGGGGGGCGTTAACTCTCACAAAAGACGAAACGTCTCACAAGATGGATGACGCTCAATAACTCAATAATCGGGAGGTCAGTTACTTGTTCAGATTTTTTTTCTTTTTCTTTTTTTCCTCTCTTTTTTTTCTTATTTTTATGTTTTGGGTCTATTTTTTTCTTTTGTGGGGGGCGGGGGGATGGGGGTAGTTGGGGAGAGGGATAGTCTTTGTTTGGATCGTGTGAGTGAGTGAGTCTTGACTGGAATAGATAAATAAAGCATAAATTCACGCACGTAAATACATACACACACGTAAACAAACATATGAAGACCACACACACAAGCACACAAAAAGAGAGAGAGAGAGAGAGGTGAGGGAGAGACAAAGACAGAGATAAAGACAAAGATAGACACAGACTCAGACAAAGAAAGAGAGAGAAAGGGGAGGGAGAGACAGAGATAAAGGCAAAGATAGACACAGAAATTGAGAGAGAGGGGAGGGAGAGGCAGAGACAGAGATAAAGAAAAAGATAGACACAGACTCAGACAAAGGACTAAAGAAAGACAACGACAGAGCCAGACACAGACACGAAGACAAGGAGAAAGACAGAGAGAAAGACAGAAACAACGCTAAATAGACAGACAGAAAACGGGGACAAAGCCAAAGACAAAGACACAGAGAAAGACATAGAAACAGACAAGGACAGAAAGACAAAAACAGACTCAGACACAAGCAAAGACACAGAAAGACAGACAGACACAGACATAGACACAGAGACAGACACACAAACCCACAGCCAGACACAGAAATAGACCCCGACTCAGAACCAGAGAAAGACAGATCAAGATATAGACAGACAGACTCAAAACCTAGACACGTAACCAGACCCAGACACACAGCCAGCCAGAAAGACAGCATCGCCTCATAAGACCCCCGAAGACCCCAAAGACCCCTAAAGGTCCCCTATAGGTCCCCTAAAGGTCCCCTAAAAGTCCCCCCCAAGACCCCAGAATACCCCCAAATCCCCCAAAGACCCCCAAACCCCCCAAAGACCCCTAAAGGTCCCCTAAAAGTCCCCCAAAAGACCCCCAAGACCCCAGAAGACCTCCGAAACCCCTCAAACCCCTACAAAGACCCCCAGCACCCCCAGAATACCCCCAAAGACCCCAGAATTCCCAACCCCCCAAAGACCCCAAACAACCCAAATCCCCCCAACCTCGAAAAGACCCCCCAAGACCCACCCCAAAGACCCTCCCCTCCCCCAAAGACCCCGAAAGACCCCCCCAACCCCCCAAAGACCCACCACCGAAGAGCTTCCAAGGCGCAAGCACGGTTCAATATCGGCTCCGAATCGGCTCCCGTTTAGGATTACCCGTCGCGAGGTAATCCTATTAATACTGAATGATTACTGATCGTGGCGGGCGGGCAATTAAACCGGCCCCATTGACCTTCACGCCGCCGGCATTCCCCGTAACCGGATTTTGATTAAAATTGGCTGTACATAACCCTGGTCTTCGGGGTTGGGTTAGGGTGGGGGTGGGGGTGGGGGTGGGGGGATGGGAAGGGGGTGGGGATGGGAAGTGGGGAGGGATGGGGGAGGGTGGGAGGTTAGGGGACAGGTGGGGGGTGTAAACGGAAAGGGGACGGGGAAGGGGAGGGGAGGTGGGTAGAGGGAGAGGGATGGGGGGTTGGGGTTAAGTGGGGGGTGTAAAGGGAAGGGGAAGGGGAAGGGAAAGAAGAAGGGGAAAGGGAAGGAGAAGATAAGAGGGTGGAAGGTGAGAGAAAAAAAGAAGAAGGAGAAGAAGAAAGGGGAAGATGAAGGAGACGAAGGGAGATGAGTAGGTAAACAAGAAGGACAAGGGGAAAGGGAAGAGGATGATAAGAGGGTGGAAAGAAAGGGAAGGAAAAGAAGAAAGAGAAGGAGAAGGGAAGTGGAGGGTAAACGGAAGGGAAAAATAAGAGAGTTGAGGGAAAGGTAAGAGGAAGGGACGAAGGGAGGAAGAAAGAGAGATAGATAAGGAGAAAGAGAAGAGGGAAGGGGAACGCGAAGGGAAGGGGTAAGGGATGAGAAAGATAAGTAGATATAGGTAAGTGAAGGGAAAGTAGGAAAGGGAAGTGGAAGGGAGGCGGCAATTATCAAAGGGAAAGAAAAAGAGAAATAGGGGAAGAGATGGATAAGGGAAGAGGAAGAGACACAATGATAGGTAAGACGAAGGAAAGAGGTTAGAGAGAAGGGACACAAAGAGGTATGGGCGGGATGTGAAGGGGCATGGGTTGGGGGGAGGAAGGGCAGGGATGTTCTCAAAGATTGGAGATTTGAGAAGAAAGGAGAAAAGAGAGAGAGAGAAATAGAGAGAGGGAGGAGAGAGAGAGAGAGAGAGAGAGAGAGACAGAGAGAGAGAGAGGGAAGGAGGGGAGAGAGAGAGAGAGAGAGAGAGAGAGAGAGAGAGAGAGAGAGAGAGAGAGAGAGAGAGAGGGAGGGAGGGAGGAGAGAGAGAGAGAGAGAGAGAGAGAGAGAGAGAGAGAGAGAGAGAGAGAGAGAGAGAGAGAGAGAGAGAGAGAGAGAGAGAGAGAGAGAGAAAGCGAAAGAGATGCGGATATAGACACAGAGACAGACAGATAGATATATTGATAGGTAGATAGATACACAGACAGACAGAAAGGCATATATATATATAGATAGATAAATAGATAGATAGATAGATAGATAGATAGATAGATAGATAGATAGATAGATAGATAGATAGATAGATAGATAGATAGATAGATAGATAGATAAATAGATAGATAGATAGATAGATAGATAGATAGATAGATAGATAGATATAGATAGATGGATAGATAGATAGATATTTAGATGGATAGAATGACAGAAAGACTAGTATAGATACATATATACATAAATAGATAGAAGCAGACAGGCAGAAAAATAGCACAAGGAGCGAAAGAAAGAGGAAAAAAAAGAAAAAAAAGAAAAAAAGAGAAAGACAGGAAAAGGAAAGAAAAAAAAGAAAAACCATTCCAAAAACAAGAAAAAACAAGAAAAAACATCAAAACAAAGAAAAAAAAGTATTCACACCAACAATCAAAACAAACAAAGTCAAAACAAAAACAAAAGAGACATAATATATCTTGAAATTTTGAAAGAGATCTATTTTTAGCCGGCGCGCCATTTGGCTAAGTGGCTAGCCATCGTTCAAACTTTTTTTTTTTCTTTTTTTTTCAATATCACCTGGCCAATTAACAGAGAATTTCATCACGGTATAATGATGTTAGAATGTGTTAATTAACCAAGGAATGTTTTTGTGTGTTTATTTTCTTTGTTTGACTGTGTGTTTGTTTGTTTGTGTTTATTGTGTCTTTTGTTTGTTTGTTTGTTTCTTTTGTGTTTGTTTGTTTGTGTTTATTGTGTCTTTTGTTTGTGTGTATTCGTGTATGTGTTTGTTTGTGTTTATTGTGTCCTTTGTTTGTTTGTTTGTGTGTATTCGCGTATGTGTGTTTGTTTCTTTCTTTCTTTTGTGTTTGTTTGTGTTTATTGTGTCCTTTGTGTGTTTCTGTGTATTCGCGTATGTGTTTGTTTGTTTCTTTCTTTTGTGTTTGTTTGTGTTTATTGTGTCTTTTGTTTGTGTGTGTTCGAGTATATGTGTATTTGCTTGTTTGTGTGGATTCGCGTATGTGTGTTTGTTTGTGTGTGTGTGTCTGTTTGTTTGTGTGTGTGTGTTTGTGTGTCTGTTTGTGTGTGTGTGTGTGTGTGTGTCTGTTTGTTTGCGTGTATGTGTGTATGTGTGCATGTGTCTGTTTGTTTGAGTGTGTGTGTATGTGTGCATGTGTGTCTTGTTTGTTTGTGTGTATATTTGTGCGTTCGTCGGCTTGTCAATCCCGCCTTGTCTAGCTTTTATTTTTCATTTTTCTGGTCTCCTATTTCCTCGCTTGATCTCGTATTATCCCGCACGATCTCGCGATATCTCGTTTGATCTCCTGTCATTTCATTTTAGTCTCGCAGTTTCGCGTCATATTTCGTATTCTTTCATTCTGCCTCTTCTTCTCTTCTATTTCTTTTATCTCTCTATCTATTTATCTCTCTATCTATTTACTTATTTATTATTCTCACACCTGTTCCCTCCGTTCGTCTCGCAATATCTCGTCGGATCTCGCGCTCTCACGCTTTCGATCCCGCCAGATCTCGTCGAATCTCGCGTCCTTTTCCCCCCCACTCGCTCTCGCGTTGTCTCGTGTGATCTCGTGTTTTGCGGGAGTAAGCCTCCTTCTCGGGTTCTATTACGCTATCACATGTTATTTCTTTTGATCTAGACCCCCTTTCGCTTTTCCGTTGCGTTTGATCTTCCGTTGTCGTAAAAGAAGGAGAAAAAGAACTTGTTTACTGTCGTTTCGTTTCGTCTTTCGTGTGTTGTTTCGTCTCCCGCTGTGCAAATTCAACACTATCGAAAACTGTTTGGTTGTTTCAGATCCCCGTGAGTGATTTAAAACGAGGGGCGCCTTCGTAAATATCCCTTGATTGGCCTAATTGTCGTGTTTATAATTTCTTAAGAGTTGTATTTAACTGTTTGGGACCGTTGCTGTGACATTTAAACGGTTTAGTCGGATGTTCGGGTACATTTGGGTAATTTTGAGGAATTTTGCACGTAAGAAAGGCGATATTAGCATACGGGGGCGCTTTGGTACACGCGGCAAATACATGTTCTAACGTGTTTAATCCCTTCAAACGAATTCTAGATTATATTAGGGATCCCTTAAACTAGTGGTCTCCTGTTTTTGTTTTTGTTTTCTGTAATTTACCTCTTTAGCTAGTTTACTCTTACTCTGTTTCGCTTTGCTGTAGAGGAACTTTGAGTAAATGCGCATAATTTTATTTATATGTACTTCATAAAAACCTATCAACGCTTTCCATATTTTCCTTTTTTTCTCTCTCTCTTTTGTTTCTACTGACACTATTTCATCAATTTTATATTCCCACAACTAAGAGAATTTGATTTCTGGAACCTGACAAATTTTCACCCGGTGGCAAATCCGCCCCCTGGTATTAAATCTCCCTCCCCCATTGTGTGAATCCCTCCCCTAAATACCCCTCCCCCCATCCCCTGTGGTAAATCCCCCCATCCCGTTTGGTAAATCCCCCCATCCCCTGTGGTAAATCCTCCCCCCATCCCCTGTGGTAAACCCGCCCTCATCCCCTGTGGTAAATCTTCCCCCATCCCCTGTGTTACCCCTTCCCCTATCCCCTGTCAGGTAAAATCCCCCATCCCCATGTGAGTAGAAATTGCCCCCCATCCCCTGTGATAACCCCCAATCCCCTTTTGTAAATTCTCCCTCCCCATCCCCTGTTGTAATCCTCCCCATCCCCTGTGGTAAATCCCCCACCCCGCCCCAATCCCCCTGTGGTAAATCCTCCCCTCCTCCCCCCTCCCCCCACTCCCTCCCTCCCAACAAGGGAAACACCCCCTCCCCCCCTTAGACAAAATGGTGGACTGATCTTTCTCTCCCACTGTACAATATACCATTTCTCCTTTGCAGGTATGTGGAGCAGACACGCGCCCAAGCATCCCGGGGAACCCCCTGTGAGTATAACAATTACATGCTCACTTTAATACTGTTAGCTGAACCTCTCGGGGAAGGAGGAGGGGAGGAGGGTAAGGGAGGGGGAGGGAGGGAGGAGCGAAGGAGGAGGAGGAAGGGAAGGGAGGGGGAAGAGGAGGAGGGAGAGGAAGGAAGGGGGGAAGGGGAGAAGGGGAGGGAGGAGGGGAAGAAGGGAGGAGGAGGGAGAGGGGAATGGGGGAGGAGAGAGGAGGAGGGAGAGGGGAGAATGGGGAGGGGGGAGGGGATGGGAGAAGGGGAAGGGGAGAAGGGAAGGGTGTAGAGAGAGGAGGAGAAGAAGAGGGAGGGGAAGGAGGGGAGAAGGGAGGGAGGGACGAGGAGGGGAGGGAGAGAAGGGGAGGGAAGGAGGAGGAGAAGGGGGAGGAGGGGAGGAGGAGGAAAAGGGAAGAGGGGAGGGGTAAGAGAGAGCTACGTTAAGCCATACGACAAAGTTACATTAGTCATAGAGCGTATATAACGAACTAGGTGTACTTCATGTATACGGTTTAGGGGGGGGAGGGGGAGGGTAAGTGTGTATGATCATATGCATTATACATTTTGGAATTATATAGAGATTTTTTGTCTTTTATCTCTCTCTCTTTTTTGGAATTATACGGAGAGACATTTTTTCTCTCTCTCTCTCTCTCTCTTTTTTTTTTTTTTCTTTTTTTGCTTTATGCGTAGATATGTAAAGAGGAGATTTTTTTTCACTTTTTGTGTGAATATGTAAAAAAGGGATTTTTTTTCATGCGTGACTGTTTTTTTTTTCTTCTTTTTTTTTTCTTTTGAGTGAATAGCTAAAAAGGGATTTTTTATTTTTGGAGTGGGGGGGGGGGTATGCGTGAATATGTAAAGTGGGATTTTTTTTTTCTTCGAAATACGCATGTCATATAGCTTCATTTCTGCGTGTTTTGTGAAAGTCATTTTCCCTCTCTTCGGCTTTTGTTAACTTTTTTTTTTCTTCTTATTTTTTTTTTTTTAGTTTTATTTATTTATTTTTTTTATTTAATTCATTTTCCCTCTCTTCGGCTTTTGTTAACTTTTTTTTCTTATTTTTTATTTGTTTAGTTTTATTTATTTATTTATTTATTATTTAATTTAGTTCAATTCATTTTCCCTCTCTTCGGCTTTTGTTAACTTTTTTTTTTATTCTATTTATCTTTTTTTAAATTTAATTTAATTCATTTTCCCTCTCTTCGGCTTTTGTTAACTTGTTTTTTTTCTTATTTTTTATTTTTTTAGTTTTGTTTTATTTATTTTTTTAATTTAATTTAATTCATTTTCCCTCTCTTCGGCTTTTATTAACTTTTTTTTATTTTTTCATTTTTTATTTCTTTAGTTTTATTTTATTTATTTATTTTTTCAATTCAATTTAATTCATTTTCCCTCTCTTCGGCTTTTATTAACTTTTTTTTCTTATTTTTTATTTTTTTAGTTTTATTTTATTTATTTATTTTATTTATTTATTTTTTTTATTTATTTTTTTTTTTTTTACCAGATTTGAAGCCACATTCAAGCCATGGAATAAACTTAAACAAGAGGTCATGTACGGTACAGGTACAGTTATTAACACGATGGCTATGACAACAACAACAACGATAAGAGAAAACCCAAATAAATGATGAAAAAATGACAAAGAAAAAAAAACAACGAAAGGTATATTGAAGAAAATCATAAAGAATAAAAAGAAAATATACAAATAAAGAGAAGGTAGATAAAACAACAACAATAAAACAAAGACAGTAACAATAACAAAGAAACAGACAATTACGAAAGAAGATAGAAAAAATAAACAAAGGAAGAATAAGAAAAATAAATAAAATGAAACAAAGAGAGAAAAAAAAGGAAGAATGAAATAAAATAAAATAAAACGAAACAAAGAGAAATAAAAGATAAAGAAGTAAGAAATATATTAGTGAAGTTACTGCATTTTGAACAACCCTCCGGTGAGCTGTGTCACGCCACAATATAAATGGCTTCCAGGTCATATTATGCCAGTCAGGCGCTATCCTGGGGGCATTTAGAGGTCGGCTGGGGTCGGGGGGAGGGGGGTGGAGGAGGGTGGAGGGGCGGGGGACGGGTCAGCTGGGGTCAGAGGAGTTTAGAGTGTCCAGGGGAGGGGGGTGGAGGGGCTGGAGGGGTAGGGCGGGGGAGGGGGGGGAGGGGTCAGAGGAGTGAGACTGTCGGTGGGGTCACGTCGCTTTTGTTGTTGTTGTTGTTGTTGTTATCATATTCATTGTCAGTGACATATCATTGTCTTTATCATTGTTATACTTCATCATCATCATCACTATCATCATTTCAATCATCATCATCATCATCATCATAATCTCAATCATCATCATCATCATCTTCATCATCATCATCATTACCATCTCAATCATCATCATCATCATCATCATAATCTTCATCTCAGTCATCATCATCATCATCATCATCATCATCATCATCATCATCGTCATCATCTCAATCATCATCATCATCTCAATCATCATCATCTCAATCATCATTATCTCAATCATCATCATCATCATCATCATCATCTCAATCATCATCATCATCACCATCATCATCATCATCACCATCACCACAACCACCACCACAACCAACATCACCACAACCATAACCATCATCACCATCATGCTTATTACCTTTCATGTAAATTTCCCATTAAGGCAAATTGTGATGCTTTAAATTACCCTTATTAATGCACCCAAAAGATAAGAGGTAAAAATAGGTGATATTATGCAATAAAACTTTTGAACGACAGTCCTCATCCCTTAAAACACCCTCCTGGCATCTGGATTGTAAATAAAGGGATATTAAGTAGAAGAAGAAGAGAGAGAGAGAGAGAGAGAGAGAGAGAGAGAGAGAGAGAGAGAGAGAGAGAGAGAGAGAGAGAGAGAGAGAGAGAGAGAGAGAGAGAGAGAGAGAGAGAGAGAGAGACAGACAGACAGACAGACAGACAGACAGACAGACAGACAGACAGACAGACAGAGACTGACAGAGAGAAAGAGAGAGAGAGAGAGAGAGAGAGAGAGAGAGAGAGAGAGAGAGAGAGAGAGAGAGAGAGAGAGAGAGAGAGAGAGAGAGAGAGAGGGTAGAAGGAGAGGAATAGACAGAGATAGATAGATACATATACAGATAGGTGGGTAAATAGACAAATTAACAGAGAGAGAGAGTGAGGAAGGGAAAATGAGAAAGAGAGAGAGACAAAGATATACAGATAAACAGACAGGTAGAAGAGAGAGAGACAGACAGGCAGAGAGAGACAAGCAGACAGACAGAAGGAGTGAGAGAGAGAGAAAAAAAAAGAGACAGAGACAGAGAGACATACAGATAAACAACCAGGTATAAGAAACAATAAAACATAGACAGAGACAAACAGACAGCCATACAGACAGACAGACAGACGGAAGGAGTGAAATCGGGAAATCGAAAATGTCGGCTTAGAGCGCTAAAAAGCACCCCAGATTTTTGCGTTTCGTGTGCAAATGATGACGAAATACACAGCAGCTCCTCATACATTCAAATCAGGTGACAAATCCACTTAAGTATGCTGCTGGTAATGCGGCGATGGAGGGATAAGGGATAAGAGAGAGGGAGAGGGAGGGAGAGAGAGAGGGGAGAGGAAGAGGGAGGGAGGGGGGAGAGACGGAGAGAGAGAGAGGGATGGGGAGAGGTGGGAGGGAGAGAGAGAGAGAGAGAGAGAGGAGAGAGAGAGAGACGGAGAGGGAGGGGAAGAGGGAGAAAGGGATAAGGGATAAAAAGAGAGAGAGAGAGAGAGGGATAAGGATAAGAGAGAGGGAGGGGGAAGGGAGGGGGATGGGGGAGAGGGAAGAGAGAGA
>NC_091569.1:39398936-39401436 GCF_042767895.1 Penaeus vannamei | reverse complement strand
TCTTCAAACCTACATCTTCATTCCTTAAAGGTCTAACATTAATGGCAGGTTTTAAAAGGAATTATGAAAAAATAATACATAGTACTTTCCCAACATATTACTAAGTTGCCTGGATGAGGTTTTACCTGTTGTTCCTCTTAACTCGAGGTGTTCTTATGACTGAGGTGAACTTGATTATCAAGCCCTTTAACTACCTCTCTCTATGGAAGAAACTCTGAACTACCAGCAACAAGATGTTAAATAACAACTCCATTCAGTGTATTCAGGGCAAAATATTTTGTAATAAGCATTTCTAAGGTTAGCTGAAACTTGAGTAAGGATCCACAAGACAGATTACAGGACTTTAACAAACAAGAAGAGGTAGTTGTAATGGTTATATGATGACGATGTTTAACAGTACTGATGATGATATTTACAATAGTGATGCAATAATGAAAGACAAGTATAAAAGTACTGATAGTGATGATGGTAATAACTACTGAAATAAATAATCATATCGAGTAAAATGCAAATATTACCACATTTTTATTCTACTAGTCTCAGAATTACTAATGAACGGTATCAAAATAATGTTAAAAGTCCATTTATAAAGGACATCTTAGCACAAACAATTTCTTTCACACAGAAATCATATGTAACCCGGGAGTACAATTACATACTAAATAAATTGTCATAATCATCTGCGGTAAACCTTCTTTTCTGTTCTTCTGCTATGTGCTTCTTTTCAAAGTAAGACTTGGCAATATATACAAACTTTCAGTTATTTCTTTAATGATAAATCTGCAATACACTGGCTGAAATTAATTACCTTTACATATCACAAGTTTGATTGTGCTTTCTATTTACTTTGCATAACTTGTACTGTAAATGACAAAAACAACAAAAAAGAAAGAAAAATAGAAAAAATAAAAAAGGCAGAACAAGAACAGAAACAGAATTGGGCCACTATACTGTATATTTCCTTACAGTGGAATACAGTGTTCAAGTAAATGTTTGGCACTACCACTAGATTCCCTAAGATCCAGGAAAATCTTGAGCCACTTCCTAGCCAAAACCTTAAGCTCTACCAAATTTTCTAACTAAATTGGTCATAAGTGGCGCTGGTCCTACTATGTTGGACGTATCTTTAAGATGTCTTTACCCTGTACTATATCCCTGGCAGTTTTTGAATAGGAGCACGATTTGTACTATTGAAAGCCTGGCAAGGTTCTTTTACTTCTTCTTGTTCTTGTCCTTTATGGTATACTTCTCATAGTTCTTCTGCGGGTCATAGGGTTCCCACCTACTTGCAGGGAAGATATGCTTGTTGCGTTCGTACCAGCTTCGCATCACCACCTTGCCTGTTATATGATCAAGACTAAGTAGTATAAAACAAACAATAAAAGCTATGTAAGATAACTGAAGATCATGAATTTTAAAAATGAAATGTGCTTCTTCAAATTTATCATGAGTCAACAATATCTCTATATGGCAATGATTTAATCCTCACCTGCATGGGATTCTTCCTTCTCCACTGAAGCATCGCTCACTAGTCTGATATCATCACGGACATCAAAATGGAACAAAGGTCCACTCTTACCTCTGGCCTGCAAGACAAGAAAAACAAATATTATATATCAATCAAATGTGCTTAATCCCTAAAGCAACACACCTCTACTTTCAAACATTCTGCAGTGAACAATGCAAACTTACCTTATTCACAATGAAATCATAAAATGTGTAGTGATGAGGTATAATCAGGTCTTCTTTTATGTACATAAGGTGGTCAGCTGAGACAGTGCGCAGCTCATTGAACTCCTTCCGCAAGATTTCCAGACCTCTTTGTAAAAACTGATACACACTGTTTCCTGGAAATGGAAGAAATATTGAGGCCAATATTGATTATATATACTGTCATCATTCAGCTAATTCCAAGGGTGTTCAGTTATACAAATATTTTTTTTATGCAAATAAAAGAACATGAATAGCAAAGAAAGTGAAATGGTTGGGTTGGGGCAATTGAGAAAAGGATGAAGAGAGAAAGGAGGTGTGGAAGAAGTCTGATGTCTCTTTGATATGAAAACCTCTCTCTCCCTCTTCTACTCTTTCTGAACTCACCTTTTTTCATACGAACTGATCGTCTATGACCTGACCCATCCCAGTAGCTGAAAGTGATCTCTATTTCTTCATTCTTCATGGCCTCTTGTTTACCTACCCATTCCTGTCAAAAGAGAAAAAGATATTGCACAATACACTTTGCATCTTTTTCTTGCAAATTCTAGAGAATGTCCTTTGAATGATTTTTTTTTTCATGACTTTCAAATAATAAAAAAGGGCTGTTAAATGGCAGCCAAAGGAAACAAAAGAAAAGATTCATATTCCATACAAAAATGCCCAATGTGTCAAAAAGAAAGGCATAAAGGGAAAAAAGTATATAAATATATAACGGGAAAAACGAGAGAGCTAAGCCAAAATAATCAAACCTGTCTTAGTTCTTCTCGTAATCTATTCTCTGCATCCT
>NC_091569.1:39377779-39385936 GCF_042767895.1 Penaeus vannamei | reverse complement strand
TTCAGTGTCGACATGTGTGCCTGCCTTAATTTTCATTTCATATTTATTTATATATACGTGTGTATGTGTGTGTGTGGGGGGGGGTGTTGTGTGCGTGTTTGTGTGTATGTGTGTGTGTGTGTATGTGTGTGTGTGTTTGTGTAGTTTATTGTGTTTGTGTTTCTGTGTGTGTGTGTGTGTAGTGTGCGTGAATGTGTGTGTGTGTGTTGTGTGTGTGTGTGTGTGTGTGTGTGTGTGTGTGTGTGTGCGTGTGAATGTGTGAATGTGAATGTGAATGTGTGTGAGAAAGTGTGTGTGTGCATGTGTGTGTGTGTGTGTGTGTGTGTGTGTGTGTGTGTGTGTGTGTGTGTATGTGTGTGCGTGTGAATGTGAATGTGAATGTGTGTGTGTGTGTGTGTGTGTGAGTGTGTGTGTGAATGTGTGTGTTTGTTTGTGTGTGTGTGTGAGTATCTGAGTCTATAGGTATAAACATAGACAATACGTAAATATAGATACATCTACGCATACAAACAAACAGACACACAGACAAACAGACACTCAAACAAACAGACACAAGGATTAATAAGGGATGGATCCTCCAATCCTTCACGGAGGATCAGGACCTGCGCTAATCACCCGCGCCAGAGAGTCACCTGTCAATCATTCCATCACGGTTCGATCTTGAGTCCGTTTCGCAATCTCCTTTTTTTGTTTCTTTTCCGTCCTTTTTCTCTCCCTTCCGTCTTTTTTCTTCGTCTATTTATTTCGTATTATTTCTCCTTATCTCTCCTTCTTTTCGTCCTTCTTTTTCGTCTCTTTATTTCGTATTATTTCTCCTTATCTCTCCTTCTTTTCGTCCTTCTTCTTTGTTCCTTTATTTCGTTATTTCTCTCCTTTCTTCCGCTCTTCTTCTCCTTCTTCGTTCTTTTATTTCCTTATTTCTCTTTCTCTTTCGCTTTCCTTCTCTTCTTCCTCCTTTCCTTCTTCATTCCCTTATTTCGTAATTTCCATTTCTCGTTCTTCCTCTCTCTTTGCTTCTGTTCTTTCTCTTATTTCTTCTCTTCTTTCCTTCTTTCTTCCTCGTGTCTCTTTCTATTTTTTCTCCCTCTCTTTCCTTCTCTTCTCCCTCCTTCCTTTCTTTCTTCTTTCTTTCCCTTCTTCTTTCATGCTTTCTCTTTCTCTTTCTTCCTCTATTTTTCCCCTTTCTTTCCGTCCCTCCTTTTTTCTATCTCTCCTTCTTTCCCTCTCTCTTTCCTTCCTCTCTTTCTTCTTTCTTTCTCTCTCTTTCCTTCTCTTCTTTCTTTCTCTCTTCTTCCTTCTCTCTTTCTTCTCTCTCTTTCCTTCTCTTTCTTTTCTTTCTCTCTTTCCTTCTCTTCTTCCTTCCATCTTCTCTTCGTTTCGCTTTCTTCCTTCTTTTTCCCTGTATTCCTTCTTTCATCTTTCTCTCCCTCTTTTCTTGTTCTCTTTTTCCTCTTTCTAACTTTCCTCTGTCCACGTTTTCTTTCACGTATCTATCTCTTATTCTCTCTTTTCTTTTCCTTTCTTTTTTTCCCATCTTTGTACTCTCCGCCTTTATCCTTTTTTCTTTTTTATTTCTTTTTTCTATCTCCCTCTCCATGTTCCTCCCTCTTCCCTTCTCCCTCCTCCCACCTTCCCTCCTCCTCTCCTTTCTTCTCCCTCCTTTTTTCCCTCCTGTCTTTTCCTCTCTCCTCTCTCCCTCTTCCTCCTCTCTCCCATTCTTCCTCGCCATTTCCTCCTCCTTCTTCTCTCCTTCTCTTTCTCTCCTTCGCCATCCTTCCTTCTTACCTCCTTTTCTCTTATTTCCCATTTTCTCTTCTCCCCCCTCCTCTTCTTTCCTCTCTTCCTTCTTTCTCCCTACTTCCCTTTATCCCTTTTCCTTAATCTCTTCCCTCCTCCTTTCCCTCTTCCTCATTTCCTTCTCCTCTGCCTTCCTCCTCCCTCTCTCCCTCTCCCTCTTTCCTTCTCCCCCCTCTACTTCCCTCCTCCTTCCCCCTTTTCCCTCAATGTCCTCTCTCCTTCCCCCTCTTCCTCTTTTCCCCCTTTCCCTTTCCCTTCTCCTCATTTTCACTTTCCTTCTTTCCCTCTCTTTCTCCCCTCTCCCTCTCCTCCTTTCCTACCTTCCTCCCTTCCTCCCTCTTTCCCCTCTTCCCCTTCGTCCACCCTCCGTTTCCCATCTATCCCCTCCTCCTTCCCTCTTTTCCCTCTGCTTTCCCTCCTCCTTCCCCTCTTTCCCTCGCCTTCCTCTCCCCTTTTCCTCCTCCTCCTCCCCTCCTTCCCTTCTTTCCCTCCTCCTTCCCCTCTCTTTTCCCCTCTCTTTTCCCTTCCTTCCCTTTCCTCCTTTTTTCCCCCTCCTCCTTCCTCCTCTCCTCTCTCCTCTTTCCCCCTCCTCCTCTCCCCTCCTTTCCCCTCTTTTCCCCTCCTCCATCCCCTCTCTTCCCCTTCTTCTTTCCCCTCTTTTCCCCTCCTCTTTTCCCCTCCTCCTTCCCCTCTCCTCTCCCGCCCTCGAGTGGTTTCCCCGCCTCGAAGTGTTCCCGAAGTCACGCTTGCCTCCCTTCGCTTCAGTAGCTCATTAAGGCTCGTTTTCCCTTTTCCCATTTTTCTTTTCCTTTTTTTTCCTTTTTCCTTTTTTCCTTTTTTTTTCTTTTCCCTTTTTTTGCTTTTTTTCTTTTTTCTTTCTTTCTTTTTTTTGCCTTTTTGGGGGGGTGGGGGTGGGGGTGGGGGGGTGTTCTTTCTTACTTCTTTTAGTAAGAGCTTTAAGTTCGTTTTCCCATTTCTCCTTTTCTCCTTACTTCTGTTTTTTTTTCTTTCTTTTTCTTTCTTTTTTTTTCTTTCCTTTCATTTTTCTTCTTTTTCTTTTATCTTTCTCCTTGCGTTTATGTCGTCTTTTTTGGGGTGGGATGGGGTGTGGGGTAAGGGGGCTGGTCTGTCTGTATGAATGTTTTTTGTTTTTTTTCTCTCATTCTCTCTCTCTCTCTCTCTCTCTCTCTCTCTCTCTCTCTCTCTCTCTCTCTCTCCTCCCTCTCTCTCTCTCTCTCTCTCTCTCTCTCTCTCTCTCTCTCTCTCCCTCCCTTTCTCTCTCTCTCATACATCCTTCCTTCCCTCACTCCCCTTCCAATTCTCTCCCCCCTCTCTTCTCTCTTCTCTTCTCTCTCTCTCTCTCTCTCTCTCTCTCTCTCTCTCTCTCTCTCTCTCTCTCTCTCTCTCTCTCTCTCTCTCTCTCTTTCTCTCCTCATTCTTTCTCTCTCTCTCTTCCCTCCTCTTCCTTCCTCCCTCCCTCCCTCCCTCCCTCCCTCCCTCCTCCCTCCCTCCCTTTCCTCCCTCCCTCCTTCCTTCTCCTTCCTCCCTCCTCCCTCCCTCCCTCCCTCCCCTCTCCTTCTCCCTCTCCTCCCCTCTTTCCCCTCCCCCTGCTCTCTAACATCTCCTCCTTCTCTCCTTCCTCTTCTAAACCTCTTAACCCCCCACCCACCCCACCCCTCTCTCTCTCTCTTCCTCCCTCTCTCTTCCTCTCTCTCTCATCCCCTCATTCTTTACAGTGCCGGCACCCCGTGAAACATCCTCATTACGCACACCTTTTCCTCATTTGTTTATATCTTTTTTTCTCGCTCCTCTGAGTCTAAGGGTCGAGGAAGAGGAGGGGGTCTTCCTGCTAAGCGGTGTCTACTTGACTGCTTGCTTGCATCCTCATTTTCTTCTGTCTGTTTCGTCATTATCTTTTAAGTTTTTTTTTTTTGGGGGGGAGGGGGATATGTGTACTTTTACACACATTTTAATGGGATTTCTATTTATATATACATATATATATATATATATATATATATATATACATATATATATATACACATATATATATATATATATATATATATATATATATATATATATATATATATATATATATATATATATATATATATGTACACACACACACACACACACACACACACACACACACATATATATATATATATATATATATATATATATATATATATATATATATATATATATATATATATATATATATATATATATATATATATATATATATATATATATATATATATATATATATATATATTCATATATATATATATCACTTGTGTCTAATTCTCCTTCATTTTTATATTTACCCTTTATCCTTATTTTTTTCGAATTCACTTTATTAATTGAATCATTCAGGAACAAATGTGACTCGATAGTTTATTGTATATTTCACATTTAGTTGTTTAAAGTAATACCTGATGTATTTATTGGTTTGTGAAGTGATTAATAGATTTGTTGTACCTATGCGGAATGGCTAAGGGGAGGTGGTGGGGAGGGGAGTGGGAAGGAGAGGGGAGGGAAGGGAGGGGAGGAAAGAGAGGGAAAGGGAGTGTGGTAGGGAGGAGGAGGGAAGGGAGGGTGAAGGGAGGGAGGGGAGGGGGAGGTAGGGTGAAGAGAGGGGAAGGGAAGGGAGGAGGGAGGTGATGGTGAGGGGAGGGAAGAGAGGGAAGGGTGTGGGAGGGAGTGGGGGGAGAGAAAAGGGGAGGGAAGGGAGGGGAGGGAATTGAGGGTGCGTGGAGGGGGGGACAAAGGGAAGGGAGGGGAGGTGGTGGGGAGGAGGGAATTATGGGGGAAGTGGAGGGGAGGTGGTTGGGAGGGGAGGGAATTGAGGGGAAGTGGAGGGGGAGAAAAGGGAAGGGAGGGGAAGGTGGTGGGGAGGGAGGAGGAGGGAGGGAGGTGGTAGGGAGGGGAGGTGGATGGGGAGGGGGAGAAGTAAGGGGGAAGGGAGGGGGAGGGTGGTGGAGGGGAGGAGGGAATTGAGGGAAGTGGAGGGGGAGAAAGGAAGGGGAGGGAGTAAGGTGGTGGGGAGGGGAGGGGAGGGAGGGGAGGTGGTAGTAGGAGGGGAGGTGATGCGGTGGAGGGGGAAGGAAGGGAGGGAGGAAGGGAGGGGAGGTGGTGGGGGAGGAGGGAATTGATGGAAGTCTGTTTTGTCATTATCTTTTAAGTTTTTTTTTTTTTTGGGGGGATTTTTACTTTTTTATAAGTTTTCTCTGTTTTTAATGATTCTCTATTTATTATATGCATATATATATGTATATATATATATATATATATATATATATATATATATATATACATATATATATACATATATATATGTATATATATATATATATATATATATATATATATATATCTAAATATATCTATATATATATATATATATATATGTATATGTATATATATATCTATATATGTATATATATATATATATATATATATATATATATATATATATATATATATATATATATATATATATATATATATATATATATATATATATATATATATATATATATATATATATATATATATATATATATATATATATATATATATATATATATATATATATATATATATATATATATATATATATATATATTCATAGATATATATCACTTGTGTCTAATTCTCCTTCATTTTTATATTTACCCTTTACCCTTATTTATTTCGAATTCACTTTATTAATTGAATCATTCAGGAACAAATGTCACTCCATAGTTTATTGTATATTTCACATTTGTTGTTTTGTTACCTGATGTATTTACGGTTTTGTGAAGTGATTAATAGATTTGTTTACCTGCGGGAATGGCTAAGGGGAGGTGGTGGGGAGGGGAGGGAAGGGAGGGGGAGGGAAGGGGAGGGAGGAAAGAGAGGGGAAAGGGAGGTGGTAGGGAGGGAGGGAAGGGAGGGAAGGGAGGTGGGAGGTGGAGGGGAGGTGGTGAGAGAGGGAAGGAAGGGGAGGAGGAGGTGATGGTGAGGGGAGGGAAGAGAGGGTGGAAGGGAAGGGGAGGGGAGGGGGAGAAAAGGGGAGGGAAGGAGTGGGAGGGAGATTGGAGGGGAAGTGGAGGGGGAGAAAAGGGAAGGGAGGGGAGGTGGTGGGGAGGGGAGGGAATTAAGGGGAAGCAGTGGGGGAGGCAGGTGCTGGGAGGGGAGGGAATTATTGAGGGGAAGTGGAGGGGGAGAAAGGGAAGGGAGGGGAGGTGGTGGGGAGGGGAGGGGGAGGGAGGGGGAGGTGGTAGGGAGGGAGAGGTGATGGGGAGGGGGAGAAAAGGGAAGGGAGGGGAGGTGGTGGGAGGGGGAGGGAATTGAGGGAAGTGGAGGGGGAGAAAAGGGAAGGGAGGGGAGGTGGTGGGGAGGGGAGGGGAGGAGTGGGAGGTGGTAGGGAGGGGAGGCAGATGGGGGAGGGGAAGGAAGGGGAGGGATGGGAAGGGAGGGGAGGTAGGTGGGGAGGGGGAGGGGAATTGAGGGGAAGTGGAGGGGGAGAAAAGGGAAGGGAGGGGGAGGTGGTAGGGAGGTGGAAGGGGAGAAAAGGGGAGGGGTGAGAACGGTGGAGGAGGAAGGGGAGGGGAGGGATGGAAAGGCGAGAAGCAGGAGGAAGGAAGAAAAGAGTAAAAGGTAGTGAGAGAGAGAGAGAGAGAGAGAGAAGAGAAGTGAGACTGAGAGATTTCAGGATGTTATCTCTTTTTATGATTAACATATTTCTTTAGCCTTTTCCATACATACACACATACATGTAAATAGATAAATAGATAGATAGAGAGAGAGAGAGAGAGAGAGAGTGAGAGAGAGAGAGAGAGAGAGAGAGAGAGAGAGAGAGAGAGAGAGAGAGAGAGAGAGAGAGAGAGAGATTGAAATGATTGATCTGATTAATATATATATATATATATATATATATATATATATATATATATATATATATATATATATATATATATATATATATATATATATATATATATATATATATATATATATATATATATATATATATATATATATATATATATATATATATATATATATATATATATATATATATATATATATATATATATATATAAATATATATATACATACATATATATATATATATTTTTATATATATGTATATATATATATATATATATATATATATATATATATATATATATATATATATATATATATATATATATATATATATATATATATATATATATATATATATATATATATATACATAGATATAATAATAATAATAATAATAATAATAATAATAATAATAATAATAATAATAATGATAATAATAATAATAATAATAATAATAATAAACAGGAATTATTATGTTTTACAGGATAAGTTAGATACAAAAAATTATAACATCAGATTTTGGCATTTCCAATATATGTTTTAACTTTAGAAAAAATAACATTCAAATCCTATTTAATTCATAGGCTTAGCGTTTTTCCTCATTATCCTCATAATTTCCTTTTGACTGTTATTAATTTCCGTCTTACCTGTTTGTGTGTTTGTTCTTCGGATTGTGTGCATTTTACAATCATTTGATATCGGATTGTTTAGGTGTGAATGATTATTTATGCATGTGTGTGTGTTTTTTTTTTTTGTGTGTGTGTGTGTGTGTGTGTGTGTGCATTAGGGTATGTGTGTGTGCGTTTCCTTTTGTGTTCGTTTCTGTGTGTTTGTGTTTGTGTGTGTGTGTGTGTGTGCGTGTTTATATGCATTAGTGTATGTGTGTGTGTGGGGGGGGGGGTGTTTATATGCATTAGTGTATGTGTGTGTGTGTTCATATGCATTAGTGCATGTGTGTGTGTGTGTGTGTGTTTATATGCATTACTGTATGTGTGTGTTTGCCTTTGTGTTCATCTTTGTTTGTGTGTGTGTGTATGTTTAAATTTATTGCGTGTGTCTTTATGCCCACCTCTGTGTTTGACTGTCTGTGTCTGTGTGTCTCATGTGCATGCGTCCATTTTATATTTATGTACATGGGTACGCACATGTATTTTTTGTGTATGTATGTATAACTTGTGAGCGTGTGTGCGTTCGTATTTGCGAAGAAAGACCTTCCCGGAAAGTTCAAGTACAACAGCCCAGTCAAAGGTGTTGTTTACTTGTCATTAAGTAGTGGTGCTGGTCGTGGTTGGGGGAGGGGAGAGGAGAGGGAAAAGGGAGGAAAGTGTCGAAGTAAGGGGAAGGGGAGGGACGAGGGGAGAGGGAGGGTTGGAGAGTGAGAGGGGAAGGGACGAAGAGAGGGGAGGAGAGAGGGAGGGACAAAGGGAGGGGGAGGAGAGGGGGAGGGAAGGAGAGGTGAAGGGGACGAGGGGAGGG
>NC_091569.1:39332869-39352869 GCF_042767895.1 Penaeus vannamei | reverse complement strand
CAGAAAAAACACACAGAGATAAAGACAGAGGCAGGGAGAGGGGGAAACAAAGAGACGACAGACAGGAAAAGGGAGAGAGAGCTAGAAAGACACACAAAACCAGCCACGAAAAAAGACTGAAAGCAAAACACAGAAGAGAAAATAGACACAGAGCACGAAGAGAAACAACCAAAATAGGGAGGAGATAATACTCTCCCTCCTCCCTGTTCTCCTCTTCCCTCCACTCTGTCCACTTTCTAGCCTCTATCCACCGCCAATCCTCGTTGTTAGTCTTCGCTCTTCCACCCTTTACTCTTTTCCACTCTTGTCTCCTTTGTCTTATCCTCCTACATTCTCCACCTTCTTTCACCCTTTCCTATCTTCGTCCACCCTTTCCCGTTCTTCCCTTTTCCACCTTCCTCTGTCTTGTCTTCTTCCACTCTATTCTGTTCTCCTCTGTCTCCACCTCGTCCAATTTTTATCTCACTCTCTTTCTCCCTTTCTACTCCTTGCTTCCACCCTCAAAACTCCTCCTCCACCTCCTTCTCCCCTTCTTCCACCTCTTCCCCGTACTCCCTTCCATCACAGGTCCTCCTTCTACTCCTCTCACCTTCCTCCAACCCCCCACCTCCACCCACCTCCTCCTACCCCCTCCCTCCGTCCTCTACCCCCTTCCTCCCACACACCCTCCTCCATTCCCTTCCACCCCAACACCTCCTTTCCCTTCCCCCAACACTCCTTTTCCTCCTCCTCCTCCACCACCTCCCCCCCCCTCCTCGATTCCCCTTCCCCCCCAACCCTCCTTTTCCCTCCTCCCTTTCCCTGCCCTCTCCCCTTCCCCCCCCCCCAACCCTCCTTTTCCCTTCCCCACAACCCTCTTTCCCTCCTCCTCCCTCCGTCCTCCATCCCCCTCCTCCCCTAACCCTCCCCTCCTTCTTTTTCCCCTTCCCCCCAACCCTCCTTTCCCTCCTCCCTCCCTCTCCCCTTCCCTCAGCCCCTACCCCGCCCCTTTCCCTGTCCTCTCCTCCCAAAGGGAACCCCCCCCCCCCCAACCCTCCTGAAAAGTTCCCTTCCCCCCATCCCCACCTTGATCGAAGTCTCTCCTCCAAAATTCCAGAACCCTCCCAAGGGACCTCCCTTGCACCCCGGTCTCCGCCTCAATGGACAGGGCTAACATAGACGATTCCCCCACCTCCGCCCCCCCACCCCTATCGCAAAGGGAATCACCCCCGACCCGCCTGAAAAGTTACCACAGGAGGCCCCGTTGATCGAAGTCTCACAGACGAAAATTACAGAAGCTTCTTAAGGGACTTCGTTGGGCTCGGTCTCCGCCTCAATGGACAGGGCTGGGCCATAGACGATTGACACAGTGTGTGTGTGTGTGTGTGTGTGTGTGTGTGTGTGCCATGTAGACGATTGACACAGTGGGAGTTACACACACACACACACACATATATATATGTGTGTGTGTGTGTGTGTGTGTGTGTGTGTGTGTGTGTGTGTGTGTGTGTGTGTGTGTGTGTGTGTGTGTGTGTGTGTGTGTGGGTGGAGAGAGGGCGGTAGACGATTGACACAGTGAGCCATTGAAGCAGGTAAAAGGGGATGGAGGGTGGGAGAAGGGAGGAGGGGGACGAGGGGGTGGGAGGAGGAATGAGGAAGAGGGAGGTGGGGGGAGGTAGAAGCGAGGGGTGAGGGGAGGTGGGAGGAGGTGAGGGGGAGGAGGGGAGAGGGAGAGGATGAAGAAGCGAGGGGGTGAGGGGAGGTGGAGGGGGAAGGTGGAAGGCAAGGGGGGTAAGGGGAGGGGGGGGAAA
The DNA here is from genome assembly GCF_042767895.1 of Penaeus vannamei. Taxonomy (NCBI): domain Eukaryota; kingdom Metazoa; phylum Arthropoda; class Malacostraca; order Decapoda; family Penaeidae; genus Penaeus; species Penaeus vannamei. The sequence continues at coordinate 39,351,079 of NC_091569.1, read as the reverse complement.
GAAAGGTGAGAGGGAGGTGGGAGGGTGAGGTGGTGGGGGATGGGAGAAGAAGTGAAGGGGTGGAGGAGGTGGTGATGGGAGGTGGTGACAGGTAGAGGGGGAAAGGAGAGGTGGAGGTGAGAGGGAGGTGAATGGTTGAAAGGGAGGAATAGGGGGAGGAGGGGGACACGAAAGGGGAGGTAGAGGAAGAAAAGGTAGGATATAATGGTGGAGGTGGATGGTTGAGGAGGAGGAGAGATAGAAGAGAAAGGGGAGGACGAAATGAAAAGAAAGAAAGATACGAGAAGCTAGAATATATATATACATATAAACAGAAAATAATGATAATAATAAAAAATGACTTACAGGCAAAAGAAACGAGAAAGAGAAGGACGAAACGAAAGGAAAGAAAGGTACGAGAAGCTTAAAAAAAAGAAAGTTGAATAACAGGCAAAGCAAGAACCGAGAAAGAGGAGGAGGGAGAAGAAGATGATGAACTGAACCAAGACAGAACAGAAGTTGTGTTCATGGACATTTGGTTCGTGATGAACAAAACTGCGATTATGAGACCGAAAACGAGGAAAGCGAAGAGGGAGATAGAGAGAACGAAGAAGTAAGAGAAGAAGAAAAAAGGAGGAGATCCTTGTAAGAAAGAAGAGGAGGGGGAAGGACGGGGAAAAGGCAATGAAAATGGAAAGGAAATTGGAGGTGGGAAGGGATAAGAACGGAAAGGGAGAGGAGATATGAACGGATAAAATGGAGAATAATAAGAAGGAAAATTTATCTCTATAGTTATAGTTGCTTTTTCCCTTCTCCTATCCCTCTCTTTTTCCATTTTCGCACCTCCTTCCCTTTCCTTCTCACCTCCTCTTCCCTTCTCTTTCCCTCCTCCCTTCTCCCTTTCCCTACTCCTCTTACTCTTTCATTTTCCCTTCCTCCTCCCATTCCTACTCTTCTCTCTCGTTCGCTTTATCTTCTTATTCTTCTCTCTCCTTCCCTTTCTCTCCCTCCCTCCCTCCTCCTCCTCCTCCCTACTTGCCCCCCCCTTTCACCTCACTTCTACTCCCTCCCCTCCCACCCTCCCTCCTCCCTACTTCCCCCTTCCCTCCTTCCCTCCTACTCCCCCTCCTCTCCTATCCCTCTCCCCTTTCCCTCTTCTCCTCTCCCTGTCTCCTCCCCTTCCTCTCCTCCTCCCTCTCCTGTCCCCTCCCATCCCTGTCCCCTCCCTTCCCTCTCCCTCCCTCCCCCCTCCTCGCCAAGCTATCCCCTCAACCCTCCCTCCTCCTTCCCCCTCCCTCCTCTCCTGTCCCCTCCCTCCCTTCCCTCTCCCTCCCCCTCCCCTCCTCCTCGCCAACCTATCCCCTCAACCCTCCCTGTCCCTTCCCCCTCCCTCTCCCCTCCACTCCCTCCCTCCTCTCCTGTCCCCTCCCTCCTCTCCTGCCCCCTCCCCTTCCCCCTTTCCCCTCCCGCCTCCCTCCCCCTCCTCGCCAACCCTATCCCCTCAAGCCCTCCCCTCCCCTCCCCTTTCCCCCTCACTCCTCTCCTGTCCCTTCCCTCCTCCTCCTCCCCCTCCTACTCCCCTCCCCCTCCCTCCTCCTCCTTCCCTCCTGTCCCCTCCTCCCTCCTCTCCTGCCCCCCTCCCTTCCCTCTCGCCTCCCCCCCTCCTCGCCAACTTCTCCCCTCAACCCTCCTCTCTCTCTCTTAAGTGGCACCAGCCATGTAAGAGTGGCACTGAGCTCTTGGTCTAGGAGAACGCACACAAAAAAAATGTCTTTCGTGTTGCATAGCGGAGTGTGCATGTGGACAGCCATTACTCAGCCATCAAGACTATTTTCTCTTTTCTTTTACTTTTTATTTTCTTTCTAGCTCTTTCTCTGTCTCTGTGTGTCTTTGTCTGACTGTCTGTCTGTTTGTCTGTCTCTGTCTGTCTGTCTGTCTGTTTCTGTCTCTCTGTCTGTCTCTGTCTCTCTCTCTCTTTCTCTCTGCCTCTCCCTCTCCCTCTCCCTCTCCACCTCCCTTTCCCTCCCCCCCTCTCTCTCTCTCCATTCCTTTATTATTATATTTTTACTTATGCGTCATTCATAAAAAAAGAAAAGAAAAAAGAAGCAAGTCTTTCGCTGTTCACTTGTCTGGTATAATTGTCGTCATACTCCTCAGAGAAATGGCACTGCCTGCGTGGCCCTCTTCGCGTGAGCTTGAGGCACTTGCTGGCGTTTTTTTTTGTGCTTGAAGAATGTGTGTTGTTTGTTTGTTTTGTTTTCTTTGTCTTTTTGTGTGTATTTTTGCTTGTCTCTTTTTTTCTGTTTCTGTTCTTGTTTGTTTGTAATTGTCTTTGTTTCTAATGCTGTTGTTTCTCTCTATTTCTCTGTCTATTTGTCAGTCTGTCTGTCTGTTTGTCTGTCTGTCTTTCTCTCTCTCTTTCTGGATCTCACTCTCTCTCTCTCTCTCTCTCTCTCTCTCTCTTTCTCTCTGTCTCTCTCTCTCTCTCTCTCTCTCTCTCTCTCTTTCTCTCTGTCTCTCTCCTTCTGTCTCTTTTCTCACTACTGCTTGATCCAATATCGACATTTCTCTTTAACCTTTTCATTTATTCCAACTCTCTCGTCTTTCTATTACGCTTTCTTACTCTCTCCTCCACACACGCTGCTTCCCCCTATCCACTTCCCCCTCCCCCTTCCTCTTCCCCCTCCCCCTTCTTCTTCTCCCTCCCCCCTCACCCTTCCCCCCTCCATCTTCCTCTTCCCCCTTCCTCTTCCCCCTCCCCTTCCTCTTCCCCCTCCCCCTCCCCCCTTCACCTCTTCCCCCTCCTTCCCCCTTTCCTCTTCTCCCCTCCCCCCCCCCCCTTCCTCTTTTCCCCCCTCCCCCTCCCCCTTCCTCTTCCCCCTCGCCCCCCTTCCTCTTCCCCATTCCCCCTTCCTCTTCCCCCTCCCCTCCCCCTTCTCTTCTCCCTCCCCCTTCCTCTTCCCCCTCCCCCTTCCCTCTTCCCTCCCCCCTCCCCCTTCCTCTTCCCCCTCCCCTTTCCTCTTCCCCCTCCCCCCTTCCTCTTCCCCCCTCCCCCTCCCCTTCCTCTTCCCCCTCCCTCCTCCCCCCTTCTCCTTTCGTCCCCTCTCTTTCTCTCCTTTTTTTTCCTCACCCCTTTGCCACTTTCCATCACCTAAAAGGGAGCTTCTATCGGTCACTCAACCATGCAAATGGAAGGCCATCTCTCCCCCCACCCCCCACCCCCACCCCTCACCACCCCCAAGGAATAGGGGGTTTATACTTAATTCAGAAGGGAGGGGGAGGGGAGAGGGAGGAAAGAGGAAGGGGGAAGGGGAAGACGGCGGAAGGGTGAGGAGGTGGGGGAGGTGGGGGAAAGGGGAGGTGGCAAGAGGACGTAGGACGAAGGAGGGAGAGAGGAGAGAGAGGGGAAAGGGAGGAAAGGAGGAGGGAAAAGGAGGGAGAGAGGGGGAGGGAAGGAGAGAAGAAGAGAGATGGGGGGTGAGAGAGGAGAGGCGGAAGGAAAGGAGAGAGAAGAGGATTGAGAGAGGGAAGGGAGAGAAAGAGGGGAGAGGAAAGGAGAGAGAAAGAGGAGAGAGGCGAAAAGAGGAGAGGAGGGGGGCAGACTAAGGCGAGAGAGAAGAGGAGAGAGGCGAGAGGGGGAAATTAGAGGCGAGGCGAGAGGCGAGAGGAGGGAGGTGGAGGGGGGGAGGGGCGTTGCTTAAGTGTCTCTGTAATGGGCGCAATTTGGCTTCCCCATCACGCGTCGGGGCATTAGAGGGGAGGACGACAACTGCTTCGGTAAGCAAATGACACAAATGCAGAATTCAAAAGTCCTGAATTCAAAATGAATGAATGAATAATAGGTAGCTTGTGCATGTACACATATACGTATGAATACATACACACACACACACACACACACACACACACACACACACACACACATATGTATGTATATATATATATATATATAAATATATCTACATATATATATATATATTTGTATTTGTATTTGTGTCTTTGTTTGTTTGTGTCTGTGTGTGTGTGTGTGTGTGTGTGTGTGTGTGTGTCTGTGTGTGAGTGTGTGTGTGTGTGTGTGTGTGTGTGTGTGTGTGTGTGTGTGTGTGTGTGTGTGTATATCTATGTGTGAGTGTGTGTGTAATGTATGTGTGTGTGTGTGTGTGTGTGTGTGTGTGTGTGTGTGTGTGTGTGTGTGTGTGTGAGTGTGTGTGTGTGGGTGGGTGGGTGGGTGTGGATGTGTCAGAGACAGACAGAGAGAGAAACATAGACAGAGGTGGACAGATAGATAGACTGATAAACAAATAGATAGAGAAACAAATACACAGAAAAGAGAGGCAGATAATCTGGCAGATGTGTCTTCATAATCATCCATTTCTCATTTCTTCCTTTTATTATCTTGTATTTTAAATCTCTCTCATCCCATTACATGTGTAACTATCCGTCGATATTCCCATCTATTTCTTTTTTTATGATGTATCAATATAATTAAAGAAATCCAATTGAAGAATATTGAACTTTATCGCAGATTCATAAATATATCATATTTTTCGTGTTCTTTCACATTTTTAAAGTTAGCTTTTAAGATCTATCAAAAAAAAAATAAATAAATAAAATAAAAAAATAAAAAAATAAAAAAATAGAAAATAATAAATAAATAAATAAATAAATAAATAAAATAAATAAAGAAATTGAATTGAAGAATATTAAACTCTACTGCACATTTTCTAATATATATCTTCCACGACACTTTTTTCAACTTTGAAGAATTCGCAAAAAAAAAAAAAAAGAAAAAAAAAATTAAACAGAAAAAAAAAATCTTGCAATTACACATACACAAAAAAAGATGAAAACAAAAACAAATGCAAAACGCCGGATGAGTCGCTATTCATCTTTCAAGCAACAAAAGCAAGGAGCCTTTGCTTTAAGCTCTTGGGTGTCATGTAACAAAAGCAGCATAAAAAGGAACCTACAAAGAGGTTCAAGAACTTTCGGTATGTGTTCGGATCCCCTTTGTGTTGGGAGGTGTTTATCCTCTGCTCAGTGGTGTACAATTCTTTGTGGAACGTGTGTCTTCTGTCTAGAACTGTCTCTCTTCTCTTTTGTCCTGTTTTGGGACGGTGTTATGTGTCATTTGCTTTGGGGACGGTGTTATGTATCATTTGTTTTGTATTTGAGTTACGGTGCACGATTGCAAAGACGGGAAAAGGAGAATCATAAGGAAACGCAAAATCGGTTCGGATTTTCTCTTCTCCACAACAGTAATTATTCATGTCGCTTATTTTCTTTTTCTTTTTTTTTCCTTCTTCTTCTCTCATCTCTATTTTTCTTTCTCATCTCCGCCAACCCTTCCCTCTCCACTCATCCTCGGCAAACAGGCACATGTCAAGCTTTAAATATTTTTTCCTAAGCAATTTTATGGCCTCACAAGCCCTCTCAGCCGACAGGTAAACATTGGCAGCCAGTCATAAAAATGCTCTTCGCTCTCTGAAGACACACTTGTAGACAGACACTCCTTGTCTGCAGACTCGGATGCGTCGGTGTGTCCAAGTGGAGGGCCTTTGTCTCTGTCTTTGTTTTTGCGTGTTTGCTTTGTTTTGTTTGGGGAAGCATGCTCCTGTGTCAATTATTTTTAATATCTTGCTTTGTGTGTCTTCCCAGATGGCTCTTTACCCCTGGCACAGGGACTTAAGCAATGAATAACGTAGTGGTACTTGTAACAACAGAAACTTGGGAAAAACACACACACACACACACACACGAACACACACACACACACACACACACGAACACACACACACACACACACACACACACACACACACACACACACACACACACACACACACACACACACACACACTCATACACATACACACACACACACATACGCACACACGAACATACACACACACACACACACACACACACACACACACACACACACACACACACACACACACATACGCACACACGAACACACACACACACACGCACACACACACACACACACACACACACACACACACACATGTTAAACAAAGAAACAAAACAAATCCTTGTGCCTCACAGCTAGCCAGAGAGAGAGAGAGAGGAGAGAGAGAGAGAGAGAGAGAGAGAGAGAGAGAGAGAGAGAGAGAGAGAGAGAGAAAGAGAGAAGAGAGACACGCTAAGATGAAAGAGGTCAGAGCAGGTGAATGAAAGAGAGAACGTGATCGAATGAGAGAAAGAGAAAGAGAAAGAAGAGAGAAGGAGAGAGAACACAGAGAAAAAGAAAGAGAGAGAACAAAGAGAAAAAGAGAGAAAAAGAGAAAAGAAGAAGAAGAAAGAATAAAGCCAAAAAGAAAAGGTCAAGAAGGAGATGAAAAATTAGAAAGAAAAAGAACGAAAGAATGGAATAAAGAAAAGAAAAGAAGAAAGGAATAAAGAAACGAGAAAGAAGGAAGAAGAATGAATAAAAGAAAAGAGAAGAAGAAGAAGGAATGAAAAATTAGAAAGAAAAGAAGAAAGAAAGAATAAAGAAAAAAGAAAAGAAGGAAGCAAAAATAAAGAAAAGAAAAGAAGGAATAAAGAATAAAGAAAAAGAAAAAGAAACAGAAACAGAAAAAAGAAAAAGAAGAAAATCAATCGAAGAGCCAGTGATTTCCTGATTCTTGGCTGTCCTTCTCTCCGTCATCGTCCTGCAACAACTTTACAGTCCGTTGTTGAATTCACTTTACACTTAGAAGCAAAGCAGAGGAGTCCGAGTCGCACGAGGAGAGTTGCTGGGGAAGGGGGGGGAGGGGAGGAGGGTGGAAGGAGGGGCGGGGGTGAGGAGGTGGGGAAGGGTGGGGGATGGGAGGGGTGAAGGGAGGGTGGGGAGGTGGGGGTTGGTATGAAAGGGAGGAGAGGGAGAAAAGGGAGGAGAAGAGGAGAGAGAGGGAGGGGGGACGAAGGGAGGGAGAGGGAGAGTGGAAGGGAGGCGGAGGGAGGAGAAGAGAGAAGAGAGGGAGGGAGAAAGGGAAAGAGGAGGAAAAGGAGGAGGGGAAGAGAAGGGAGGAGAGGAAGGGAATTGGGAGTGGGGAAAGGATGAGACGGAAGAGGAAGAAAGAAGGGAGAAGGAGAGACTGAGCTAAGCGTGGAAGAGGAAGAAGAGATAATAGAAGGGAATAGGGAAGAGGGTGATGGAGTATCGAAGTAGAGGAGGGATGGGAGAAAGAAAAGGGAATGAGAGGAGAGTGGTGAGAGGAGTGAGGAGAGAGAAGGAGAGGGAAGTGGGGAAAGGGGGAAAAGCTGAAAGAAATGGGAGAAGGGGAAAGAGAGGGGATCGTTAATGGGTGATGGACATAGAAGGAAGCGGAGGAGAACAAAGAGAGGAGAAGAGAGACAAAGGAAGTAGGAAATGAGAGAGAAAGGAGAAAGTCAAGGGATGAAGAAGAGTGTGGGAGAGAGGGAAAAGAGAGAAGGGAAGAGAAGAGACAGCATGAGACTGGTAGAAGGAGTGAGAGGGAAGAAAAGAATAAAAAAAATAGAAAGAAGAAGGAAAAGAGAAGAGAAATAACTAGGGACAAAGAGGAAGATCGAAGAAATGAGATGTGACAGAAGAGAAAGGAAGAGGGAAGTAAGAGAGGGACGAGAGAGAAATTTAGAAAGGAGGAAGGGAAGAAGAAAGGAAGAGAAAGCGGGAGAGAACGAAAGCGAAACAAGGAACAGCTAAAGCATTGAAAAAAGGAGTGTGAAAGGCAGAATAAAGAATAGTGGGGAAGGAAGATGGAGATAATAAAGATGGAAGTGTTAGAATGTGGGAAAGAGAAAGGAAAAGAACTATGGAAGGGAAAGGTGACGGAAGAAGAGAGGTACAGGAGGAGAGAAGAAGGAAAGAAAAATGAGCAAATGTGAACACGTGGAGAGAAGAGTAGGGGAGTATGATAAGAAGGGAATAAGAGGAAGAGAAGAAACGAAAGAAAAAAGTACGGGGAGAGAAGAGAGAGAGAAAATGAAAGAGAAAGAGAAAGAGAGAGAGAGAGAGCGCGAAACAGAGAGAGAGAGAGAGAGAGAGAGAGAGAGAGAGAGAGAGAGAGAGAGAGAGAGAGAGAGAGAGAGAGAGAGAGAGAGAGAGAGAGAGAGAGAATGAGACAGAGACAGACAGATAAAGAAGAGAAGGAACATAAAGAAGAAAAAAAACAAAAACAGAAAGACTCCCCCACGGAGAAAATATAATAAACACGAAAGGATAATGCAGCACGGGAATTAGGGGATAAAAGGATAAAGACGGAGAAAAGAAGGAAGAAGATAAATGGAATAGAAGAGAGGAAGAGAAGGGGAAGTAACGCATTAGTCGGCGAAGGACACTTGAGGAAATCATAACAGATCTTGAGGTGAGGAGGAAGGAGGAAGGGAGGAGGTGAGGAGGAAGGGAGGAAGGGAGGAGGTGAGGAGGCTGGCGAAAGGCAGGGAGGAAAGGGAATGGAAATATGCGTGTATATATATGTATATATATGTATGTATATATGTATATGTATATATATATATATATATATATATATATATATATATATATATATATATATATATATATATATATATATATATCTGATTCGTCTGTTCCCTCTCCTCTCTCCTCTCTTTATTTAGTATATATGTATATATATATGTGTGTGTGCTTGTGCTGTGTGTGTGTGTGTGTGTGTAGGTATATATACACATATATATATATATATATATATATATATATATATATATATATATATATATATATATATATATATATATATATATATATATATATATATATCTGACTGTCTGTCCCTCTCTCTTTCTCTTTACGAGTATATATGTATATATATGTGTGCTTGTGTGTGTGTGTATGTGCATATGTATACATAACAATAAATGAATAATATATATATATATACATATATATATGTATATACATATATATATGTATATACATATATACATGTATATACATATATATATGTATATACATATATATACATGTATATATATACACACAAGCACACACACACACACACACACACACACACACACACACACACACACACACACACACACACACACACACATATATATATATATATATATATATATATATATATATATATATATTCATATATATATACACACACAAGCACACATGTATATGAATAAATACATGTACAGAGAAAGAGAGAGGGACAGACAGACAGATAGACATAGAGACAGGTATACAGAGAGACAGCGAATCTGAAGAGAGACAGACAGACAGACAGACAGACAGACAGACACAACCACACACACAGAGCCGACATTAGGCAACCAAACGGACGCAAGACATCCAACCCTTTTGAGTTTATTTCCTTAAGACGAACACCTCAACGAGCGGAGAATAGGAAGACGATTGTAAAGGAGGCCGAGGTGTATACTTAACAGATAGAGAGATAGATGAAGAGAAGGAGAGAAGAGGGTGGGGGCGAAGAGGGAGAGGGAGGAGGGTACGGAGAGAGGGAGAGAAGGGGTGGGAAGAAAAAGAGTTGAGAAGGGTAGGAAGAGGGAGGAGGGTAGGGAATGAGGGAGAGAGAAGGGAGTGGGGGCGAAGAGGGAGGAGGGAGGAGGAGAAGGAGAGGGAGGAGGAGAAGGGCAAAGAAGAGAAAGAAAGGGTTGAGGAAGGGTAGGAAAAGGGAGGAGGGTAGGGAGAGAGGGAGAGAAGGGGAGGGGGAAAAGGGAGAGGGAGGGGGAAGTAGGAGAGGGAGGAGAAGAAGGAAAGGTGGGCGAAGAAGAGGGAGAGGGAGGGGAGAGAAGGAGAGGGGTGGAGAGGAGAAGAAGGAGAGGAGGTGGGGGGGGAAGAGGGGAGAGGGAGGAGGGAAGAGGGGAGGAGAGGGAGAGAAGGGGTTGAGGGAGGGGAGGGGAGGGAGAGAGGGAGAGAAGGGGTGGGAAGATAGAGGGAGAGGGAGGGAGGGGGAAGAGGGAGAGGGAGGAGGGTAAGGTGAAAGAGGTGAAGGTGAGGAAAGGAGCGAGAAAGGATCTGAGAACAGCATCCTACAGTTCTGCAAGGAATAGGATACGGCTTGAGATATGCATCGGTACACACTGCTCTGTTTGAGAGGCAGAGGAGGAGGGGGGGGCAAAGGAGAGAGAGAGAGAGAGAGAGAGAGAGAGAGAGAGAGAGAGAGAAAGAGAGAGAGAGAGAGAGAGAGAGAGAGAGAAAGAGAGAGAGAGAGAGAGAGAGAAAGAAAGAGAGAGAGAGACAAAGAAAGAGAGGGAAACAGAGAGACACACACACACACAAAAAGAGAGGGAAACAGAGACAGCGAAATAGAAATCGAAAAAGAAAAATAGAAAGAAAGAAAGAGAAAAAAGAGATAAACAGACAGAGAGATAGACAAACATGGAGACAGAGATTGGGAGCAGCTGATGTTTTTCCTTTGATGTTTAATTAGATCCTCCGTAGACCCGAGAATACTGAGCTGATAAGAGGAACAAAGGTGTGAAGGATACATAGGTCCTTGTTGCACGTCCGTTGCTCGTTATGCAACACGTGCTTTTATGCATTCATTCATGCGAAATCTTGCTGACAATCTAAAATACACATGACGACATGTACAAGGGCATAGACATAGACATACACACGTAGAGATATATGTACACAGATACATATGCATATATATTTATTTGAACAAAGGAATAAGAATAAATATAAACAAGGATATACACTCACGCACAGACACACACAACACAAACTCACACAGACACACAACACAAAGACACAACACACAGACACACAAGCACACACACACAAGCACACACACATACACACACAACCACACACACACAACACATAATCCCACACACACACACAAGCACACACACATACACAAAGACACACAACACAAACACACACAAACACACAAGCACACACACATACACAAACACATACAACACAAACGCACAAGCACATACACACACACAACACACACACACACACACACACAAACACACACACACACATTTATCAAGCACACACAAACACACAAACACCTCTACTGAGGCAAAGAAAAGACATGCAGAGACAGACAAACACTCAAGACAAACAAATACAGAATCTGCAGAGACAAACAAAGACAGACAAACAAAGAAGACAAACACTCCAAGACACAAACAAACAGACAAAACAAAGAAGACAAACAGACAGACAAACAAAGAAGACAAGCAGACAGACAAACAAAGATGACAAACAGACAGACAAACAAAGAAGACAAACAGACAGACAATCAAAGAAGACAAACAGACAGACAAACAAAGAAGACAAACAAAGACAGACAAACAAAGAAGACAAACAGACAGACAAAACACACACGCCAGTCTCTTTGCAAAGATAAAACTTGAACGATCAGGATGACAGATAACCGAAAAGATATGATAAGATATAACAGATTTATCGCTCCTCATTTTCACGTGATATTAATCATGTTGTTGGAACCATAACCCGTTTTATTATGGTCACATTAATTACGCCATTTTTGACCGCAGACAGAGAGAGAGAGAGAGAAAGAGGGGGGAGGGAGAGGGAGAGAGAGACAGATAGACAGACAGAAAGAGACAGAGGCAGGCAAAAAGAGACAGAGGTAGACAGAGAGAGAGAGGGAGAGAGAGAGAGAGATAGAGAGAGAGAGACAGAGAGAAAGAGAGAGAGAGAGACAGACAGACAGACAGACAGACAGACAGACAGAGAAACAGAGAGGGGAGGGAGTGAGAGAGACAGAGAGAAACAGAGAAACAGACAGACAGAGAGATACAAAGACAGAGAGAGATAGAGACAGACACAGACAGACAGACAGACAGCAGAAAACACTAAGAGACAAGCCAAAGGGAGAAAGAGACGTCCCCCTTGACGCTGAAGGCGATCTTGTCACCGTCTCAAGACTCTCGCATCCCGGGAGAGGAGGTCGTGACGGCGATGACACGGCCCGGCGACAGAGGAAAGAAAGTTAATCTCAATGTTTACTGCTGATGAAAGGAGCTGCTTAATGAACTGGGAGCTCTTGTTCCTGGTTCGGGGGGAGAGGCGGAGTCCGTTTCTCTCTCTCTCTCTCTCTCTCTCTTTTTGGATGTCTCTCTCTTTCTTTCTGGATTTCTCTCTCTCTCTCTCTTTCTTTTTGGATTTCTCTCTCTCTCTTTTTGGATGTCTCTCTCTTTCTTTCTGGATTTCTCTCTCTCTCTCTTTCTTTTTGGATTTCTCTCTCTCTCTTTCTGGATCTCTCTCTCTCTCTCTTTCTTTTTGGATGTCTCTCTCTTTCTTTCTGGATTTCTCTCTCTCTCTTTCTTTCTGGATCTCTCCCTCTCTCTTTCTTTCTGGATTTCTCTCTCTCTTTCTTTCTTTCTGGATCTCTCTCCTTCTTTCTTTCTGGATCTCTTTCTTTCTTTCTTTCTGGATCTCTCTCTCTCTCTCTCACTTTTTCGCAAGATTCTCTCTCTCTCTCTCTCTTTCTCTCTTTCTCTCTCTCTCTCTCTCTCTCTCTCCTTCTGGATCTCTCTGGATCTCTGGATCTCTAGATTTCTCTCTCTGTTTCACAAGATCTCTCTCTCTCTCACTCTTCACAAGATTCTCTCTCTCTCTCTCTTTTCACAAGATTCTCTCTCTCTCTCTCTCTCTCTCTCTCTCTCTCTCTCTCTCTCTCTCTCTCTTTTCTTAAGCGTCCTCCCCATCCTCACACCTCTTCCAACCCCTCCCTAACCGCACCCTCCCCTCCCCCCCCCTCTCTAAAACATAATATATCCTCCGTAGTGTTATCGCCTGCAGCCACGGCCTCTCTCCTTCGGTGCTCCGACAACCGCCTACAGTATAAATAACATCAGGAAACCCCCCTCGCTTCCTCGCGTCTAAAGTGGAGCCACATTTCATAGCACTCGCCGAGAAGGAGAATAAGCGACCGGGGGGGGCCACGGCTGATGCATAAAAGATGTATAAAGTGCCAAATTAACGTTTTGTGCGGCCTAAATCTTCTTTTGAAAGGGTTCAAGAGGTGTGATTTTTGCCTTTTCTTTTCTTTGCGGCATTTTTCTTTGGTTATATCCGGTGTGTTTCTTTGTTTCTGGGGTGTATTTGCTATTTTGTTTGTTTTTTCGTGTGCGTATGGATGTCTGCTTCGTTCCTTGTGTGTGTATGTGTGCGTACGTGTTCACCCACACGCATACATACCCTCACATACGTAGCAACGCACATCAAAAGAATTTAGAGGCAAAAGTTCTAAGACTCTCCCATCATTGGTATAGCGACACTTATAGACCTCTCCTAACGCTAAATAACCATTGTATTTGAATATTGTCTGTGTACCTGTAATGTAAATAGATCCCTTTGTAGCCCAGGAAAACTTCCAGGTCCTTGCATCTCTCTCTCTCTCTTTCTCTCTCTTTCTGGATCTCTTTCTGTATCTCTCTGGAACTCTCTCTCTCTCTGTGCATCTCTCTCTCTCTCTCTCTCTCTCTCTCTCTTTCTCTCTCTCTCTCTCTCTCTCTCTCTCTCTCTCTCTCTCTCTTTCTGGATCTCTCTACCTCTCTTTCTGGATCTCTCTTCCTCTCTCTCTGGATCTCTCTCTCTCTCTCTCTCTCTGGATCTCTCTCTCTCTCTCTCTCTCTCTCTCTCTCTCTCTCTCTCTCTCTCTCTTTCTCTCTCTCTCTCTCTCTCTCTCTCTGATCTCTCTCTCTCTCTCTCTCTTTCTCACTTTCTCCTCTATCTATCTATCTATCTATCTCATCTGCCTCTCCGTCTATCTATCTATCTCTTTCTCCCCTCCTCCCACCCCTCTCTCTCTCTCTCTCTTCCCCCCTCCCCCTCTCTCTCTCTATCTATCTCTCTCTCCCTCTCTCTCTCTCTGAGCCTCCGGGTACGTTTGGCACCGTGTACTGGCCCCGTCTATTACCTTCTCCATGCTATATGGGCAAGAAACAGCAGTTCGCGTGCCTGCCGTGTGAGAGAGAGTGTGTGAGACCCTGTTTGTGTTTATAGGTGAGAAGGGAAAGGAAAATTGGTGGATGGGCTTCGGATGGGGAAGAGGAAGAGGTGGAGGAGGAGGAGGAGGAGGAGGAGGAGGAGGAGGAGGAGGAGGAGGAGGAGGAAGGGGAGGAGGAGGAGGAGGGAGGAGGAGGGAGTAGGAGAGGAGGAAGGGAGGGAGGAGGGGGGAGGAGGAGGAGTGAAGGAGGAGGAGGAAGAGGAGGAGGAAGGGGGGGAGGGGTAAGAGGAGGAGGAGGAGGTGGAGGAGGATGGCAGGGAGGAGGAGGAGGAGGAGGAGGGAGGGGGAGTGAAGAGGAAGCAGGAGGTGGAGGAGGAAGGAGGGAGGGGAGGGGAGGAAGAGGAAAGGAAGGGGAGGAAAAGGGATAGGGAGGAGGGGAGGAGAAGGAGGAGGAGGAGGAGGAGAGAGGGAGGAGGAGGAAGGCGAGGAAGAGGAAGAGCATATGGAGAGAGGAGGAGGAAGGGGAGAAGGGAAGAGGAGGAGGAGGTGGGGGAGGTTATGAATGAGAAAGAAAGTGGTTGAAGAAGGGAGAAGGAAGAAGGAAGAGGAGTGAGATGAAAGGAGGGAGGAAATTGAAAGGAAGGGAAGGAGAAGGGAAGTAGGGGACGGGAGGAAGAAGAGGAGATGGAAAGGGGAGTCTGAGAAAGGAGAGGGAAGTAAGAGAAAGAAGGAAGAAGAGGAGCAGAGAAAGGAGTAAGAAGAGTAGGAGAGGGGAGTAAGAGAGACGGGACAGAGGAAAGAGGAGAGAAAGAAGAGGAGTAGGAGAGGGGAGTAAGAGAAAGACAGGAGAAGGAGAAGCAGGGGGAAGGGAAGTAAGAGGAGCAGGAGAGGGAGAGTAAGAGACACAAGAGAGAGGAGAGGGGATGGGGAAGAGAAGCTAGGAGAAGGGAGTAAGAGAGACGGAGAGAGAGGAGAGGAAGGGGAAGAGAGAAGAGTGAGTAGGAGAGGGGAGTAAGAGAGACAGGAGGGGGGAGAGGGGAAGAAGAAGAGGAGCAGGAGAGAGGGGAGTAAGAGAGACAGGAGAGAGAGAGAGGTGAGGAAGAAGAGGAGCAGGAGAGAAGGGAGCTAAGAGAGACGGGGAGAGAGAGGGAGGGAGTGGAGAAGAGGAGTAGGAGAGGGGAGAGAGAGAAAGAAGGAAAAGGAGGAGCAGGAGAAAGGAGTAAGAAGAGTAGGAGAGGGGAGTAAGAGAGACAGGAGAGAGGAGAGAGGAAGGGGAAGAGGAGTAGGAGAGGGCAGAGAGAGAAAGAAGGAAAAGGAGGAGCAGGAGAAGGGAGTAAGAGAGACGGGAGAGAGGAGAGGGAGGGAGAAGAGGAGCAGGAGAGGGGGAGTAAGAGAAGGAGGAAGGAAGAGGAGCAGGAGAAGGGAGTAAGAAGAGTAGGAGAGGGGAGAGGGGAAGGGGAAGAGGAGTAGAGAGAGGGGAGTAAGAGAGACAGGAGAGAGGAGAGGGGAAGAAGAAGAGGAGTAAGAGAGACAGGGAGAGAGGGAGTAAGAGAGACAGGAGAGAGGGGAGGAGGAAGAAGAAGAGAAGGAGAAGAGGGGAGTAAGAGAGACAGGAGAGAGGAGAGGGGAAGAAGAGGAGCAGGAGAAGGGAGTAAGAGAGACAGGAGAGAGGAGAGGGGAAGGGGAAGAGGAAGAGTAGGAGAGAGGAGAGAGAGATGAGAGGCAACTTGTTAGCGTGAATGCCAGTTCTCATCTCACGCAAGAACCTCACCTCTTGTTGCCTCTCCCTCTCTTTATCTTCTTATCCGGGGAAATGGAAGGTGAAAGATGGAAGGAGAAAGGTGAGGATAATAGCGATGATGATGGAGACGAGGATAAAGATGGAAAATCACCAATTTGAAGAAGGAGGAGGAGAAGAGACAGAATGTTTATGCAGAGAGAGATGAGAGTTCAGAAAGGGAAAGGGGGAATAAGAGATGTATAGAGGACGAAGTGAGAAAAGGTCGAAGGGAGGAAGATACAGAACGAAAACGACGAGGATGCGCATAGAAACAGGAAGAAAGAAAGAGAGAGAAGAAAGAGAGTAGAGAAAATATGTAGAGAGAAAGAGAGAGAGAGAGAGAGAGAGAGAGAGAGAGAGAGAGAGAGAGAGAGAGAGAGAGAGAGAGAGAGAGAGAGAAACATCAGCAAAATACAAAGAAAATCCAGAGAAACCGAACCAAAGGAGGAAGAGGAGAAAGAGGACGAGATAAAGAAAGAGAGAGAGAGAGAGAAAGGAATTGTTAAATGGCACTGAAACGATTTTTTTTTTAAGTTCTAATCTCTAAAGAGCACAGAGTGTCGAGGAGGAAACGTTTGGAAGGCTGAGCTCGAGTCTGTTTGGTTAGCACTAACCTCTCTTGCCCTCCCTCGACCTCCTTCCTTCTTCCCCCTCCTTCCTCCTTCTTCTCTCTTCCTTCTTCCTTCTCTCTCTTCCTTCATCGACCTCCGCCCTCTTCCTCCTCCTTCTCCTCCCTCTTCCTCCTTCCTCGACATCTTTCCTCCTCTTTATTCTTCTTCCTCCCTCCTCCTCCTTCTCTTCCTTCTGACTCCTCCTTCCTCCTTCCTCGACATCTTTCCTCCTCTTCCTCCTCCTCTTCCTTTGACCTCTTCCTTCTTCCTCCTCCCTCCTCCTCCTTCCTCGACCTCTTCCCTTCTTCCTCATCCTCCTCCTTCCTCTCCTCCTCCTCCTTTTTACTTCTTCCATCTTCCTCCTACTCCCTTCCTCCCTCCTCTTCCTCTTCCTCCCTCCTCCTCCTTGACCTCCTCCCCTCCTCCTTTCGTCGGCTTCTGCCTCCCCTCAATCCCTTTCCTTCATTTTCCTTCTCTCTCTCCTTTCATATTCACTTGTTTTATATATGTAAATTAATAGATAAACAAATATATGTATCTATTCATCTCTATTCTCTCTCTCTCTATCCCTCTCTCTCTCTCTCTCTCTCTCTCTCTCTCTCTCTCTCTCTCTCTCAGGGGCGCTGGGGTGATCTTGCTTATTGAGAGTCACTCAGGGGCGCTGGGGTGATCTTGCTCATTAAGAGTCACTCAGGGGCGCTGGGGTGATCTTGCTCATTAAGAGTCACTCAGGGGCGCTGGGGTGGTCTTGCTTATTAAGAGTCACTCAGGGGCGCTGGGGTGGTCTTGCTTATTAAGAGTCACTCAGGGGCGCTGGGGTGGTCTTGTTTATCAAGAGTCACTCAGGGGCGCTGGGGTGGTCTTGCTTATTAAGAGTCACTCAGGGGCGCTGGGGTGGTCTTGCTTATTAAGAGTCACTCAGGGGCGCTGGAGTGGTCTTGCTTATCAAGAGTCACTCAGGGGCGCTGGGGTGGTCTTGCTTATTAAGAGTCACTCAGGGGCGCTGGGGTGGTCTTGCTTATCAAGAGTCACACAGGGGCGCTGGGGTGATCTTGCTTATCAAGAGTCACTCAGGGGCGCTGGGGTGATCTTGCTTATTAAGAGTCACTCAGGGGCGCTGGGGTGATCTTGCTTATTAAGAGTCACTCAGGGACGCTGGGGTGATCTTGCTCATTCTCTCTCAGGACTCTGGGGTGCTCTCTCTCTATCTCTCTCAGGGGCGCTGGGGTGATCTTGCCTATTAAGAGTCACTCAGGGGCGCTGGGGTGATCTTGCTTATTAAGAGTCACTCAGGGACGCTGGGGTGATCTTGCTCATTAAGAGTCACTCAGGGACGCTGGGGTGATCTTGCTTATTAAGAGTCACTCAGGGGCGCTGGGGTGGTCTTGCCTATTAAGAGTCACTCAGGGGCGCTGGGGTGATCTTGCTTATTAAGAGTCACTCAGGGGCGCTGGGGTGATCTTGCTTATTAAGAGTCACTCAGGGGCGCTGGGGTGATCTTGCCTATTAAGAGTCACTCAGGGGCGCTGGGGTGATCTTGCTTATTAAGAGTCACTTAGGGGCGCTGGGGTGATCTTGCCTATTAAGAGTCACTCAGGGGCGCTGGGGTGATCTTGCTTATTAAGAGTCACTCAGGGGCGCTGGGGTGATCTTGCCTATTAAGAGTCACTCAGGGGCGCTGGGGTGATCTTGCTTATTAAGAGTCACTCAGGGACGCTGGGGTGATCTTGCTCATTAAGAGTCACTCAGGGACGCTGGGGTGATCTTGCTTATTAAGAGTCACTCAGGGGCGCTGGGGTGATCTTGCCTATTAAGAGTCACTCAGGGGCGCTGGGGTGATCTTGCTTATTAAGAGTCACTCAGGGGCGCTGGGGTGATCTTGCTTATTAAGAGTCACTCAGGGGCGCTGGGGTGA
>NC_091569.1:39322869-39325369 GCF_042767895.1 Penaeus vannamei | reverse complement strand
ATTATCATTTTATATAATTATCATCACAAATATAATCATTGTGATAAGTATCATTATTACACCCCGTCTTGTTGTGATTATAATTATTATGATTTTTTATAATTCATTTTCTTTATAATTATCATCACAAATATAATTATTGTGATCTTATAAGCATCACTTTCATAGTCAGCATCGTTACTAATATCACTTTTATCATCATAATACTGTTCTCATTGAATACTAGGCAATTTACGTTATCATTTAATATTAGGCACTATTAATTTACGTTATCATTCAATGTTAGGCACTATTAATTTACGTTATCATTTAATATTAGGCACTATTAATTTACTACACCTATTACAGTCACTCTTTATATATATTATCATTATGAAGAACCTTATTCATGTTGACAAATATTGAAAGGTATGAAGGAAAATGATTATCTTCACAAAACAAGAGATATTTTGACCAATTTCGAATATATGTATCATTCATACCTTTCTACATATCATTAGCAATTATCAAGTCTTGTCTAGCTACTTATGAAAGTCTTATTCAAGTGAAACGTCGAAAAAAGAAAAAAAAAAAATCTTTCGAAATTCTTGGCTAATAAGTGAACCCGCAGAAGAGCTCGAAAATTTCGCCCAATAATTGAAGCCTCGAGACGGCTACTTTCGAAAATCTTTTGGGTGAAGCCTCGAAGCACTTCTTTGCGGGTAGCTTTGTTTAGAGGGTTCGAAATAGGATTCGAAAAGAGACGAGAAACTTTAGCCGGCTGTGTGTTTTTTTTTTTATTCCCTCCCCTTTCTTTTCTTCATTTTCCTTTTGTCTTTCCATTCATATTACCTTGTTTTGTATATGCAAATTAATAAATAAACAGATCTCTCTCTTTCTCTTCTCTCCCTCTCTCTCTTTCTCTCTCTCTCTCTCTCTCCGGGTTGAGTCGAGTATGTACTCATCAAAAATCTAGAAATCTCTCTCTCCTTCTCTCGCTCTCTCTCATCTCTCTCTTCTCTCTCTCTCTCTATCTCTCTCTCCGGGTTGAGTCGAGTGTACAGTAAGTATTCATCAGCAGAAGTTATAACTCCCCCATCCCCTTCCCCCACTCCTCGTCCCCTTTAACCCTTCCACCCCACCCATCCACCCTAATTTGTCTCTCCTCCCCTTCTTCTCACCCCATCCCCACCAATTCACCCCCATCCCACTCCCCCCAACAACCCCCCAACTCTTCACTTTCCTCATCAATTTATCCATCTCAACTCCACCCAATCCACCCACCTATCCACTTCAACCCCCCTCTCTCCACCTCCTTCCTCCGTCCCTCCTCCTCGACAGGAACCTCCCTCGCCACCCGAATCGCGCGAGAGCAGGATCGCTCGGCAAAACACCCCCACTTCCCCACTCACCCCCCACCCCCACCCCCCACCCCCACCCACCCCCAACCATCGCAGTTTGCGCTCCGCCTCGACCCCGGGATCCGATGCGGCGTTACAGCACTTAATTGTCAGGGGCTTTCACACAGAATATGACGTACGCTTATTAGTCACTCGAAATACGGCGCAGGTCCTCCCCGTTTGATATTCTGTCTCTGGCCCGCGCGGAGGGGGCCCTAACTTGCGAAGCTAGGAGGGGGGGAAGAGGAGGAGAGGGGGAAGGGAGGGGAGGGAGGAGAGGGGGAAGGGGAGAGGGGTAGAGGGAAGGGAGGGAAGGGGGGGGCAGGTGGGGAAGGGGGGGAAGGGAGAGGGGCAAGGAGGGGAAGGAGGGAGAAGGAGGAAGGGGTGGCAGGAGGAGGGTGGATGGGAGGGGGGCAGGAGGAGGTAAGGGGAGCTGAAGAGGGAGAGGGGAGTGGGTGGGGGAAGGAGGAAATGGGGAAGGGGTGGGCGAGAGGGGAAAGGGAAATGGGGAGGGGGGGAGGGGGAAGGAGGAAGAGGGGAGGGGGAAGGGGGAAGAGGGGGAAGGGTGAAGAGGAGGGTGGTGGAGAGGTGAAGTGGTGGGCGAGGGTGGAAGGGGAAATGGGAAGGGAGGAAGAGGGAAAGAGGGAAGGGGGTTGGGGCCCGGCAGGGGGAAGGAGAAAGAGCGAAGGAGGGAAGGGGAAAGAGGGAAGGGGTTGGGCGGGAGGGGAAAGGGAAAGAGGAAGGGAGGGGAAGGAGGGGAAGGGGCAAGGTAGGAGGAGAAGAGGGAGGTGGGGGGAGGGAGAGGGAGGGGGAATAGAGACTTGCTTCTGATTGCTAGTAAATTATGGGTATCGATATTAGGAGAGTGTTTAATGCGTGCTCGGCTTATCCTGTCCGGATGCAAATGAGCCAGGCCAGGATAGGCGAAAGTTGAAGCGTTTCGTTCGTTTCCGAAATTTCGTCGACCTCTCCTTAAGCGAATGAGTTACGGTGCTTTGTCTCATTCTGACTTCTCTCTTATCTCATTCTGTTTCTCTCTTGTCTCATTCTGAGTTTCTCTCTTGTAGCAGTTCGAAATTTTGATATGTTTCGTCATTTTCTTGCTTCCATCTCTTTTTTTT
>NC_091569.1:39300369-39307869 GCF_042767895.1 Penaeus vannamei | reverse complement strand
GGAGGAGAAGAAGAAGAAGAAGAAGAAGAAGAAGAAGAAGAAGAAGAAGAAGGGAGGTAGTGGAAGAAGAGAGAGGAGGAAGAAGAAGAAGAAGAAGAAGAAGAAGAGGAGAAGAAGAAGAAGAAGAAGAAGAAGAAGAAGAAGAAGAAGGAGGAGGAGGAGTGGTGGTGGTGGTGGTGGTGGTGGAGGAGGGGAGGGGAGGAGGAGGAGGAGGGGACGGAGGAAAGAAAGAGGAAGAGGAGGAGGAGGAAGGAGGGAGGAAAGGGAGGAGGAGGAGGAGGAGGAGGAGGAGGAGGTGGTGGTGGTGGTGGTGAAGAAGGAGGAGGAGGAGGAGGAGGAGGGGAGGGGGAGGGGGAGGGAGGAGGAGGAGGAGGAGGTGGAGGTGGTGGTGGTGGAGGAGGAGAAGCAGGAGGAGGAGGCCAGACACACAGAAGGCAAAGGAATAAATAGATTTTTGCGTTTTTTATTATTTTTCATTTTTATTTACTTATTATTAATAATATTATTATTTAGTTTGCTTGTTTTTTCTCGCTCTGATGTGATTATTTGGTTTGGTATTTTCTTTAGATGTTTTTTCTCGTTTTAATAGGATTTTTTTTCGTTTTAGTGTTTTTTCTTTCTTTGTTTTAATTTATATCTTATTTTTTACTCATTCACGTTCACAGATATAAACACACATCTCTTTCTTTCAATCTCATTCCATGCATAATATTTCGAATATACTTACGGTACACAAACACGTAGAAAAAAATAACGAAAAAGACAAAAAAGTAACTCATATCATGTCATATCTCATGTCTGTTCTGGTTTAATTCTGAACAGATATATGGAAGGTACCTTCGATTTTTTTTAGTTTTCAGGTAATCTGATTTTCTGTCTGTCTGTATGTACATATGCATGTTAGAAAATCGATATCAAAGGTACCTTCGTTTAGTTTTCAGGTAAATTTGATGTTTTATTTATTTACTTTTCAGGTAAATTTGATGTTTTATTTATTTACTTTTCAGGTAAATTTTGTAAGTGTTTTATCTATTTACTTTTAAGGTAAATTTGATAAATGTATTTTCAATTACATACCGTTAAGTACAAACCAAGCACTACAACAACAAAAACAAAATATTTAGTTCAGGAATCTAATTTTCTGAGAATGTCGAGAACTGCAAGAATGCCAGACAATAAACAAATAAATAAAAGAAAGAAAGAAATGAAAAAATAAGAAAAAAAAAACAAAGATAACATTACTTTCACTCTGATTGATATCGTCAGATCCGAAGTGCAGTCTGTGCCACTAAAAAAAAAAAATAATTCTTACCCTTGTGAGAAATCAAAGAATTTGTGTATATATTTTTTTTCTATAAAGCAAGGGTTAAGAATTTTTTTTTTCTGTCCGTCTTCAATTGATTTATATATTTTTTCTTTGCTTTCCTTTGTCTTTCTCTTCCTCTGCCTGTATGTTGGAACTACGGGATAGCGAATTTTCTTTGTCTTTTTAAAATCTTTTTTTCTCTTTCTCCTCCTTCTTTTTCTACTTCTCATTCTCTTCCATCTCCTCCTTCTCAACCTCACCTTGATGTGTTTTGTTATTCCTCCCTCCTTCAGGTCCATCTCCTTTTGTCTCCTTATTTGCTTCTTCCTCCTCCTAAATTTGATAAGTGTCTTCTTCTTTCTTCTTTCTTACTTTTCAGGTATATCTTAATGTGTTTTCTTCTCCCTCGCTTTTCAGGTAAATTTGATAAGCGTTTTATTTATTTACTTTTCAGGTAAATTTGATAAATGCCTTCCTCTTATTCTTTACTCCATCAGGTAATCTTCTTTTTCGCTTCTTCTCTCCTCCTCCTCCTTCTCCTCCTCTTTCTCCCCTTCCTCCTCTTCCTCCTCCTCCTTCTCAGGTACAATCTCCTGTTCCTCCTCCTCCTTTTATTTATCCTTCTCCCCCTCCTCTTCCTCCTTCCCTTGTCATCTTCTCTTCCTCCTCCACCTCCTCCTCCTCCTCTGCTGCTTTGCCATCCTCCTCCTCCTTCTCCTTCCTCCTCCTCCCTTCTCCATTCCTCCTCAGGTAAATTTTCCTTCTCTCCCTCCCTATCTCCTCCTTCTGATAAATGTATTTTCCAATTACCCTCATCCCCTTAGTACACATCCAAGCACTTCCTCTCAGCCTTTTTAGTTCCCGTTTCTTCTCTCCCCTTCGCCTTCAACTGTCAACAGCCTGAAAGAATGCTCCGACCAATGAACCACAAAACTTTGATTCCTAAACCAGTTCATGCTTTCACCGAAAGCACTGCAGCGAAGACGGAATAATGGAGAACGCAAACAAAGATAACATCTGAATTCCTCCCCTCCTCTTCCTTCTCCTCCAGATCGAAGTGCAGTCCTCCTCACTCATTCTCTTCCTCCTCCTCCAAAAGAATTTGTGCTCCTCATTCTTCTTCCTCCTCCGAAGACGGAATAGGAGAACGCAAAGGGTCTCAAGAATTCCTCCCCCTCCTCTTCCTTCTCCTCCATCTTCAATTCCTCCTCCTCCTCATTCTCTTCCTCCTCCCTTCCTCCTCCTCATTCTCTCTTCCTCCTGCCGAAGACGGAACTACGGAGAACGCAAAGTCTCACAATTCCGACTTGTCAGAGCGGCGAGGATTTATGCAGTAAGCGGCGAGGATCTTTTGCAGATGCTGTGCTACCTCCTTCTTGGGTGATGCTGTTACGTGGTCTCATTCTGCTGTGTTGTGGTGTTGGGTTTGTCTGTTATATTGGTCTCTTGTGATGCTCTGTTACGTTAGTCTCTTACTCCTTCTTGTTCTTGTTCTTGTTCTTGTTCTTGTTCTTGTTCTTGTTCTTGTTCTTGTTCTTGTTCTTCTTCTTCTTCTTCTTCTTCCTCCTCCTCCTCCTTCTCCTCCTCTTCCCCCCCCTCCTGTTCTTCTTCTTTTCCTTCTCCTCCTGCTCTTCTTCTTTTCCTCCTCCTACTCCTCTTTCTCCTCCTCCTCCTCCTCCTCTTCCTCTACTTCTTCTTTACCATCCTCCTCCTCCTCCTCCTCCTCTTCTTTACCATCCTCCTCTTCCTCCTTCTCCTCCTCCTCATCTTCCCCCCCTCAACACATCCAACCTTCCCTTTCAGCCTTTTTCTCCGCTTTCTTCTCTCCCCCTTCACCTTCAACTTCAACAGCCTGAACCTCCCATGAACCACAAACTTTGATTCCTAGCCAGTTCATGCTTTCACCGGCATGCAGCGAAGACGGAATAGGAGAACGCAAAGTCTCAGAATTCCTCCCCCTCCTCTTCCTTCTCCTCCATCTTCTCTTCCTCCTCCTCCTCATTCTCTTCCTCCTCCTCCTTCTTCTCCATCTCCATCTTCTCTTCCTCCTCCTCCTCCTCTTCCTCCTCTGCTTTACCATCCTCCTCCTCCTTCTCCTCCTCATCATCTTCCCCTCCCTCAACACATCCAACCTTCCCTTTCAGCCTTTTTCTCCGCTTTCTTCTCTCCCCCTTCGCCTTCAACTTCAACAGCCTGAAACTCCCATGAACCACAAACTTTGATTCCTAACCAGTTCATGCTTTCACCGGCATGCAGCGAAGACGGAATGGGAGAACGCAAAGTCTCACAATTCCTCCCCCTCCTCTTCCTTCTCCTCCATCTTCTCTTCCTCCTCCTCCTCATTCTCTTCCTCCTCCTCCTGCTCCTCATTCTTCTTCCTCCTCCGAAGACGGAATGGGAGAACGCAAAGTCTCAGAATTCCTCCCCCTCCTCTTCCTTCTCCTCCATCTTCTCTTCCTCCTCCTCCTCATTCTCTTCCTCCTCCTCCTGCTCCTCATTCTTCTTCCTCCTCCGAAGACGGAATGGGAGAACGCAAAGTCTCACAATTCCGACTTGGCAGAGCGGCGAGGATATGCAGATGCTGTGCTACTCTGGTTGGGTGATGCTGTTACGTGGTCCTGCTGTGTTGTGGTGTTGGGTTTGTCTGTTATATTGGTCTCTTGTGATGCTCTGTTACGTTAGTCTCTTACTCCTTCTTCTTCTTCTTCTTCTTCTTCTTCTTCTTCTCCTTCTTCTTCTTCTTCTTCTTCTTCTTCTTCTTCTTCTTCTTCTTCTTCTCCTTCTTCTTCTTCCTTCCTCCTTCTCCTCCTCTTCCTCCCCCTCCTTCTCTTCTTCTTTTCCTCCTCCTCCTCCTCTGCTTTACCATCCTCCTCTTCCTCCTCCTCCTTCTCCTCCTCTGCTTTACCATCCTCATCCTCCTCCTCCTCCTCTTCTTTACCATCCTCCTCCTCCTTCTCCTCCTCCTCATCTCTCCCCCCTCAACACATCCAACCTTCCCTTTCAGCCTTTTTCTCCGCTTTCTTCTCTCCCCCTTCGCCTTCAACTTCAACAGCCTGAAACTCCCATGAACCACAAACTTTGATTCCTAACCAGTTCATGCTTTCACCGGCATGCAGCGAAGACGGAATGGGAGAACGCAAAGTCTCAGAATTCCTCCCCCTCTTCTTCCTTCTCCTCCATCTTCTCTTCCTCCTCCTCCTCATTCTCTTCCTCCTCCTCCTGCTCCTCATTCTTCTTCCTCCTCCGAAGACGGAATGGGAGAACGCAAAGTCTCAGAATTCCGACTTGGCAGAGCGGCGAGGATATGCAGCTGCTGTGCTACTCTGGTTGGGTGATGCTGTTGCGTGGTTCTGCTGTGTTGTGGTGTTGGGTTTGTCTGTTATATTGGTCTCTTGTGATGCTCTGTTACGTTAGTCTCTTACTCCTTCTTGTTCTTGTTCTTGTTCTTGTTCTTGTTCTTGTTCTTGTTCTTGTTCTTGTTCTTGTTCTTGTTCTTGTTCTTGTTCTTGTTCTTGTTCTTGTTCTTCCTCCTCCTTCTCCTCCTCCTCCTCCTCCTCCTCCTCCACCTTCTTCTCCTCCTCCTCCTCCTCCCCCTCCTGCTCTTCTTCTTTTCCTCTTCTTCCTCCTCCTCCTCCTTCTCTTCCTCCTCCTGAACCTCCCATGAACCACAAACTTTGATTCCTAGCCAGTTCATGCTTTCACCGGCATGCAGCGAAGACGGAATGGGAGAACGCAAAGTCTCACAATTCCGACTTGGCAGAGCGGCGAGGATATCCAGATGCTGTGCTACTCTGGTTGGGTGATGCTGTTGCGGGATTCTGCTGTGTTGTGGTGTTGGGTTTGTCTGTTATATTGGTCTCTTGTGATGCTCTGTTACGTTAGTCTCTTACTCCTTCTTCTCCTCCTGCTCTTCTTGTTGTTTTTTTTTGTTCTTCTTCTTCTTCTTCTTCTGTTGTTGTTTCTTCTGTTGTTCTTTCTTCTTCTTCTTCTTCTTCTTCTTCTTCTTCTTCCTTTTCTTCTTCTTCTTCTTCTTCCTCCTTCCTCCTCCTCCTCCTCTTCCTATCCCTCCTCCTCCTCCTCCTTCCTCTTCCTCCTCCTTCTCCTCCTCCTCCTCTTCCTCCTCCTCCTCCCCCTCCTCTTCCTCCTCCTCCTCTTTCACTTCCTCCTCCTCCTTCACTTCCTCCTCCTCTTTCACTTCCTCCTCCTCCTTCACTTCCTCCTCCTCCTCCTCCTCCCCACCTCCTCCTCATTCTCCTCTACGTCACTCTTCTACGTTATGCAGTTTAGTTACTCTGCTACGTTTCTTCTGTTACGTAACTTTGCTATGTTACGTTACGGCGATACGTCTTGTTATTTCTTTCGTTAAGTCCAAGATGCGTCCAGTCGAGACTAGGACTTGTGTGAGTGATATAGGAGAAAATATTAAATCCGAAAGTTTGAGACAGGTTGAAAGCAGTAAACCAACGAACGGTAGAAAAAAAGACAGGAAGAAAAGAAAAGCAAAATAATAAGAAATAGATAGATAGATAGATAGATAGATAGATAGATAGATAGATAGATAGAGAGAAAGAGAGAGAGAGAGAGAGAGAGAGAGAGAGAGAGGGAGGGAAAGAAAAAGAGAGAGAACGAGAGCGAGAGCGAGAGAGAGAGAGAGAGAGACAGAGACAGACAGACAAACAGAGACAAGGATAGATAGATAGATAGAGAGAGAGAGAGACAGACAGACAGACAGACAGACAGACAGGCAGACAGACAGACAGAGGCAGAGATAGATAGAGAGATTGATAGATAGATAGAGAGAGAGAGAGACCGACAGACAGAGACAGAGATAGATAGATAGAGATAGAGAGAGAAAGCATGGTAATATGATTCAAGATTCAAGAAAATATTTAGAGGAAATCCTGGTCCATAAATATGTTTCCCAGTATAGCATTACAGGAAATAAAAGTGAGATCATTATACTAAAGGAAGAAAAGGGAAAGACTGTGCAGTGAAGAAGAATGAAAAGATTGAATAAAGAAGGGAGAAGGAGAGGAAGAGGAAGATCACATACACATACAATATATATAGATACAATATATATATATATATATATATATATACATATATATATATATATATATATTATATATATACACACACACACACACACACACACACACACATATACATATAAATATATATATATATATATATATATATATATATATATATATATATATATATATATATATATATATATGTATGTATATATACACACACTCACGAAAAATATATGACACCAAAAAGATAAATACAAAGATAAACAGACGACTGAACCTGATCTTTGCGTGTCCAAAATCCTGGAAGAGCAGATAGGAGGGGTGGGGGGTGGGGGTGGGGGGTGGGGGTGCGGGGTATGTACAGGAAAGGGACCTAAAAACATTAAAAAAGGCATAAGAGGGATAAGAGAGAAAGGGGGGGAAATACAGACTAAAAAGAAGTGAACGAAAAAAAAAAAAAGTTTAAGGATTTTTTTTTTTTTTTTTTTTTTTTTTTTAGTGATTTAGAAGCTTAAAGAGACATAGTTTAAGAGTCTGAATAAACTGAAGCCATAAAGTTTAGAGTTCGGAAAGACATTAGAGGGGTTGAGGGAGACATCTGCTCGGCGATGGGGAAAAAAATAGAAGAAAAAAAGTATGGGGAAAAATGTAAAAATCTACACACACACACATACATACATATATACATGTATATGAATGTGTGTGTGTGTGTGTAAGTGTGTGTGTGTGTAAGTGTGTGTGTGTGAGTGTTGAGATAGATAGATTGATAGAGAGATAGAGATAGATAGATAGATAGAGATAGATAGATAGATAGAGATAGACAGAGAGATAGATAGATAGATAGATAGATAGAGATACACAGACAGATAGATAGATAGATAGATAGATAGATAGATAGATAGAGATAGATAGATAGATAGATAGATAGAGATAGACAGATAGATAGATAGATAGATAGATAGATAGATAGATAGATAGATAGATAGAGATAGACAGACAGATAGATAGATAGATAGATAGATAGATAGATAGATAGATAGATAGAGATAGACAGATAGATAGATAGAGATAGACAGATAGATAGATAGATAGATAGACAGAGATACACAGATAGATAGAGAGAGAGATAGAGATAGATAGATAGATAGATAG
>NC_091569.1:39295369-39297869 GCF_042767895.1 Penaeus vannamei | reverse complement strand
ATGTGTGTGTGTGTGTGTGTGTGTGTGTGTGTGTGTGTGTGTGTGTGTGTGTGTGTGTGTGTGTGTGTGTGTGTGTGTGTTTATATATATATATATATATATATATATATATATATATATATATATATATATATATGTGTGTGTGTGTGTGTGTGTGTGTGTGTGTGTGTGTGTGTGTGTGTGTGCGTGTGTGTGTGTGTGTGTGTGTGTGCGTGTGTTTGTGTGTATGTGTGAGTGTGATTGTTTATGT
This sequence comes from Penaeus vannamei, assembly GCF_042767895.1. Lineage (NCBI taxonomy): Eukaryota > Metazoa > Arthropoda > Malacostraca > Decapoda > Penaeidae > Penaeus > Penaeus vannamei. The sequence continues at coordinate 39,297,619 of NC_091569.1, read as the reverse complement.
GTGTGTATCTCTTTTTATGTGTGTGTGTGTTTGTGCTTGTCTGAATGTGTGTTTGTACTTGTTTGTGCGTGCCTTTACGTGTGTGTGTACCTCCGTGTATATATATAAGCGCGTGTTCATGTACGTATCCAGATACTTTACTGATTGTTTGCGGGCAAGTTCCGTTTCAGAAACTGATTAAAAAACGGCAGACGCAATGAATATATAATCCACGTGAGAGCAACGACAACGGAAACCCTCCCTCGAGAGTGTTAAAAAGTTTGCACATATTGCATCCTTCACGCTCCTCTGTTCCTCCAGGTTGTCTTAAACGCGAATTCTATTTTTGGGTTTCTGTGGCAAGTTACGATTTCTTTCTGTTTATCTATTTATTTATTTTGTTTTATTTTTCGTTTTTCGTTTTCTTTTGGTCTTTTTTTTTTTGGTTTCTCTGGCAAGTTGCGATTTCTTTCTGGTTATTTATTTATTTGTTTTGTTTTTCGTTTTTTTTTTGGTCTTTTCTTTTTTTGGTTTCTCTGGCAAGTTGCGAATTCTTTCTGTTTATTTATTTATTTAATTTTCGTTTTTCGTTTTTTTTTTGGTCTTTTTTTGTTTGGGTGGGAGGTGGGGGGGGGGGGGTTTGCGGGGGTAGTGATTTTTTGTTGTTATGTATTCTCCGTTTTAAACTATGATCTGTTACTTTTTCTTTTATTTATTTTCCTCCTTCTCATTCCTCTTCTTCCTCCTCCCTCTTCCCTCTACCTCCTCCCTCCTCTACCTCTTACCCTCCTCCCTCCCTCTTCCTCCTCCTCCTCCTCCCCTCCTCGTCCTCCTCCTCCACTCCTCCCTCTTCCTCCCTCCCTCCCTTCCTCTCTTCCCTGTCCCTCCTCCTCCCTCTTCCTCCCTCCTCCTCCTCCCTCCTCCTCCTCCCCCTCCCCTCCTCCTCCCTTTCCTCCACCACCACCACCTCCTCCTCATCTTCCTCTCCTCCTCCTCCTCCTCCTCCTCCCTCTCCCCCCTCCTCCTACACCTCCTCCCCTCTCCACCACCATCTCCTCCTCATCTTCCTCCTCCTCCTCCTCCTCAACTTCCATCCCTCTCCTACCTTCCTCTCCTTCCTCCTCCTCCTCCTCCTTCCTTAACAATCCCATCCCTCTCCTTACCTTTCCTTCCTTCCTCCTCCTCCTCCTCCTTTCCTTAATAATCCCATCCTCCTACCTTCTCCTTCCTCCTCCTCCTCCCTCCTCCTTTCCTTGATAATCCCATCCCCTCTCCTACCTCTTCTCCTTCCTCCTCCTCCTTTCCTTAATAATCCCATCCCTCTCCTACCTTCTCTCCTTCTTCCTCCTCCTCCTCCTCTCCTAAATAAATCCCATCCCTCTCCCCACTTCCCTCTCCTTCCCTCCTCCTCCTCCTCCTTTCTTAATAATCCCATCCCTTCTCCTACCTTCTCTCCTTCCTCCTCCTCCTCCTCCTTCCTTTCCTTAATAATCCCATCCCTCCTACCTTCTCTCCTTCCTCCTCCTCCTCCTCCTCCTCTCCTAAATAATCCCATCCCTCTCCTACCTTCTCTCCTTCCTCCTCCTCCTCCTCCTCCTTTCCTTAATAATCCCATCCCTCTCCTACCTTCTCTCCTTCCTCCTCCTCCTCCTCCTCCTCTCCTAAATAATCCCATCCCTCTCCTACCTTCTCTCCTTCCTCCTCCTCCTCCTCCTCCCTCCTCCTCTCCTAACAATCCCATCCCTCTCCTACCTTCTCTCCTTCCTCCTCCACCTCCTCCTTAATAATCCCATCCTTCTCCTACCTTCTCTCCTTCCTCCTCCTTCTCCTCCACCTCCTCCTCAACTTCCATCCCTCTCCTACCTTCTCTCCTTCCTCCTCCTCCTCCTCCTTTCCTTAATAATCCCATCCCTCTCCTACCTTCTCTCCTTCCTCCTCCTCCTCCTCCTCCTCCTCTCCTTAATAATCCCATCCCTCTCCTACCTTCTCTCCTTCCTCCTCCTCCTCCTCCTCCTTTCCTTAATAATCCCATCCCTCTCCTACCTTCTCTCCTTCCTCCTCCTCCTCCTCCTCCTCTCCTAAATAATCTCATCCTCCTACCTTCTCTCCTTCCTCCTCCTCCTCCTCCTTTCCTTAATAATCCCATCCCTCTCCTACCTTCTCTCCTTCCTCCTCCTCCTCCTCCTCCTTTCCTTAACAATCCCATCCCTCTCCTACCTTCTCTCCTTCCTCCTTCCTCCTCCTCCTCCTAACAGGCCCCATCCCTCCTAC
>NC_091569.1:39258668-39261168 GCF_042767895.1 Penaeus vannamei | reverse complement strand
GCGTTCCTGTGTACGTGTGCAGTCGCTTGTATTGAATATCCGAATGTAATCCTCTCTGTCTATACGAATGTGTATATCGTTACTTTGTACACAGGGCAATTTGCGAAAGAGAGAGAGAGGGGAAAATAAGAGCATTTTAGCAAATTGGTTTGTGATCCATACTACTGCAAATATTTTAAAAGAACATTTTTTTTTTCGACCACGTCAAGACCTAGTGAGACAATTAAATCCTATTTCATGTCTTTGGTTTATATCAGCTCTATTATCTCTTGTTATCAGCTTGATTTAATTATCCTTATTGTAATTGTCCTCATTAATACTGTTAGTCCTATGTGTTATTTGTGTTACTGTTATATAGCTTACTGTTATTATGATTTTATCTTTTGTTTGTTATCATATTAATGGTATTATTGTTATTATAATTTTATTCATACTTATTATCACTACCATCATTATCATCATTCATATCACGTAGCAGTCATCATCACTATCGACATCATCACCATTAATATCACCATCACTATCATCCTCATCACCATAATCATCATCGTCATCACAATCCTCATCATCATCACCATCATTTTCATCACTATCATCACCATAATCATCATCCTCATCACCATAATCACAATCCTTATCACCATCATTTTCATCATTATTATCCTCATCCTCATCATAATCATCACCATAATCATCATCCTCATCACCATCATCATCACTCTATTATCCTCATCATCACTATTATCCTCATCATCACCATCACCATAATCATCAGCATCATTCTCATCACCATCACCACCATCCTCATTACCATAATTATCACCATTTCCATCACCTTCATCACCATCATCACCACCACCATCATCACCATCATCATCATCACCCTCATCACCATCACCCTCATCACCACCATCATCACCACCATCACCACATTATTCAATGCAGTCAAATTCAACAATGCAACACCACCTCCTGAACAAATACAGCATTGCATAATTCAGTCACAGAGAGGCAGTCTTAGGCCACCTGGCGTCTTTAAGAAAAGTGAATAATTATGGAACTAAACGATACTTTTTGGAATTCCTTTTAAGGGAGGAGAGAGTGTGGTTGAGTGTGCTTTGGTCTTGTTAATGTTTATCTCTGTTTGTATTTGTTATTATTATCTTATTATATATTTTTGTTATTATTACATTATTATATATTTTTTTATATTCTCTGATGTTTACTTAGAAATGTCGGGGTCCATTTATTATTTTGGAAGATAGCTACGTTTAGTAATGATGGTAATGATATAATGGTGATAATGATAAGATGATGATGATTATGATGATGATGATTATGATAATGATGATAGAATTATGATAACTATGATGATGATAATGATGATAGAATTATGATAATTATGATGATGATAATGATGATAGAATTATGATAATTATGATGATGAGGATGATAATGATGACAGAATTATGATAATTATGATTATGATTAAGATAATGATGATAGAATTATGATAATTATGATGATGATTAAGATAATGATGATAGAATTATGATAATTATGATGATGATTAAGATAATGATGATAGAATTATGATTATGATGATGATAATGATGATGATCTTAAGATGATCTTAATTGTTTTCTTGTGTGTATTTTGTCGTGTCTGCTTTATTTTCTTGATTGTTTTTGTTTTCTTTTTTATACTTTTTTTGTTTATTTGATTGTTCGTGTCCTTGTTTTCTTTCTTTGTCCTTATTTTCTTGTTTATTTAATTTCTTTCTTTGCTTTACTTCCTTCTTGAGTGTGTGTTTTTCGTTTTTTTATTATCTGTATTTTACTTGCTTGTTTAGTTTTCTTGTTTGATTTTCGCTCTCCTGTTTGTTTATCTATTTTCATTTTCTTGTCTAATTTCTTGTGTGTTTGCTTAGTTTTATTGATTTTTTTTCTTTTTTTTTACATTTTACTTTTTTTGGTTGTTTGATTGCTTGTGTCTTTGTTTTTGTGTTCTTACTCTTCATCCTTACTTTTTTTTTTTTTTTTTTTGCGTGTCAAGCATGAAGATAGCTTAGTCTGGCGCCACTGCTCTGAATGTTGAGATTTTTTACTTCTTTTTAAGTATTTATTCTTATTGGATTTTTTTTCATTTTCTTTACAAGTGTCATTAAGTCGTTTGTCATTATCATTCAGGTCAGTATTGGTATTTTAATTGCAGTGTGAAAATGTCTAAATAAAGGTATTTTCAACTATGAAATTGATGGACAACATATGTATATGTGTGTTTGTGTTTATGTGTGTGTGTGTGTTTGTTTGTGTGTGCGTGTATATGTGTGTGTGTGTGTGTGTGTGTGTGTGTGTGTGTTTGTTTGTGTGTGTGTGTGTGTTTGTGTGTGTGTGCGCGCGCGCGTGCGTGCGTGCGTGTGTGTGTGTGTGTGTGTGTGTGTATCGATCTTGTCCATCAATATCATATTTGAAAGTACTTTTATGTAAATTGAAAGTAC
>NC_091569.1:39251168-39253668 GCF_042767895.1 Penaeus vannamei | reverse complement strand
AGGGTCGAGTGAGAGGGCGTCTTAAAAGTGTATAAGGAGGCATAGGAGAAGAGGGAAGGGAAGGAGGCAGAGAATGGGGGAGGGGGTTGACTTCGAAGAGGAGGGGGAGGGAGGACTACGAAGAGGAGGGGGGATGGGGGAGGGAGGACTACGAAGGGGAAGGGGGAGGGGAGGAGGAGGTATGTCACGAGGGGGTTTAAAGAAATAAGAGAAAAGTTTTTTAAAAAAGGGTGCGGAAAGGGATAGGGAAAAGAGATAAGGAGAGGAGGCGCTTGGATACGTGGGGAGATGTGAGAGAAGAAGGAGGAGAGAGGAATTGGAAAGGGAAGGGGGAGAGCAGAGAGGGGAAAGAGGAGGATGAACAGGAAGGGAGAAGGGAGAGAGGGAAGGAGGACAGGGGATAGGAGGGATAGGAGTGAAGGAAGGAGGGAGGGGGTTAGGGAGGAGGCCCAAGGAGGAAGGCAAGGAGGGGTTTAGGAGCCCCAAGGAAGAAGGGAGGGAGGAAGCGAACCAAAGAAGAAGGGAAAAGGGTTACAGGAAGAATGGAAGGTAAGGAGGAGTTACCCTAGAAGAAGGTAGGAGTGGGAAGGGAGTCTTAAATGGGGGAGGGGGGAGGGAGGGGGGGTAAGAACGGGCTTGCAAAAGGGTGTCTCCTGCAAGTCACTCTTCTGACTCCACTCCTAAACCCTTTCCGTTGGGCTCACCCCCTCCCTCTCCCTCTCCCTACCCCCCACCCTCCATCTCGATTGTTGCTCCACCCATCTCCTTCGTCTCTTTTGTGTTCGTTTTTTTCTTATTATTGTTAACCGTATTTCTTATTCGTTGTCTCATTCGCTCGCTATTGTATGCATACTTTGTGATCGGTGGTTCTGAAGCATAGTCTTTTTAGTTGCCTCCCTTTGCTTGCTTTCTATTATTTTTCTAATTTTATTTTTTGTTTTGTATATGCATACACATTTTTTTTTTTATATTATCTTTATTTGTACGTTTTTTCTTCGTCTTTCCTCTTCTCCTTTATCTACTACATTCCATTCTCTTTTTTATTAGTTTCCTTTCTTCTTCTTTTCGTGTTCTTCTTCATCTTCTTCGGCTTAATTTCCTCCTCCTCCTCCTCCTCTTCCTGTTCTTCCTCTCCCTTCTCCTCCTCTCCTCTCCCTCCTTCTCCTCCTCCTCCTCCTCCCCCTCCTCCTCCTCGTCCTCGTCCTCCTCCTCTTCCTTTACCTCCTCCTACTTCACCTTCCTCTCTTTCACCTCGCATTCCCTTCTCTCCACCTCCTCCTCCTCCTCCTCCTCCTCCTCTTCCTCCTCTTCTTCTTCCTCCTCTTCTTCTTCCTCCTCCTCCTCCTCCTCTTCCTCCCTCCTTCTCCTCCTCCTCCTCCTCCTCTTCCTCTAACGCACTGCAAGCAACCACATGCAACAGAGGCCACGGAGAGCGTCACACAGCGGGGGCAAAAGAGAGCGAGGGCACAGAGGCACCCAAGCTCTAAAATGGCCTCTATTTACACCTGTGACCTACTCCGCCCTCGGTCGGGATGTGTTTTGCGCTCCACCCACTGCACTTGGGTTTTTTTCTTTCTTCGTGTACGTGTGTGTGTGTAGAGGTGTAGAGGGATACGTGGGTGTGTACGTATATGTGTGTAGAGGGGTGTGTGGGTGTGTACGTATATGTGTTGCGGAGGGGGGAGGAGGGGTAAGTTGTGTGTAGGAGCGGGTGGGGGGGGGTGGTGTGTCTATGTGTGTGTGTGTGTATCTGTGGAGGGGGATGTGTGTGTTTTTTTGCTGTTGGAGGGGGTCCGTGTGTGTGTGTGTGTGTGTGTGTGTGTGTGTGTGTGTGTGTGTGTGTGTGTGTGTGTGTGTGTGTGTGTGTGTGTGTGTGTGTGTGTGTGTGTGTGTGTCTGTGTGAGTGAGTGAGTGAGTGAGTGTGTGTGTGTGTGTGTACGCCTGTGTGCGTATTGAACCTGTGTTCCATTAAAGGATGCTCTCTCGGTCTGTTAGACTTGGGTATGTGGGTTAAATATGATAGCTGGTCTTTTGGACATGCGGATACCAATGGTGTGGGTAAGAATATGTTTTTTTTTTTTTTTACCATTTTCTTTATTTCATTTTATTTATTTATTTAGTTATTATTATTATAATTTTATTATTATTATTATTATTTTGATATGTGGACTGATTTTATTTTCTTTCATAAATGGATAATTGAGGTGTTTTTATTACGGATATGTGGTTGAATATTGGTGTTTGGTATTGTGGATATCGGTGAGACAAATTTTATTCATATATGGTTGGATATCATGTTTGTTTTTCTGGATATGTGGATGGATATAGTGATTTTCCTGCATATGTGGAAGAATATAGTGATTTCCCTGTATATGTGGATGAAAATAGTGATTTTCTCTGGATATGTGGATGAATATAGTGATTTTCTCTGGATATGTGGATGAATATAGTGATTTTCTCTGGATATGTGGATGAATATAGTGATTTTCTCTGGATATGT
>NC_091569.1:39238668-39241168 GCF_042767895.1 Penaeus vannamei | reverse complement strand
ATATATATATATATATATATATATATATATATATATATATGCGCGCGCGCGTGTGTGTGTGTGTGTGATGCATATATGTATGCATTTATGTATCTATGTATGTGTGTATGCATCTATGTACATACGCATATTTGTAAGTGCACACCCGCGTATGCAAAGACACTTTATCTAGCATTTATTCATTTATTTCAATCACCGTATCATAAATACTTGCATAGGGAAATATCCCAAAGTCGGCCAGCATCCGACCTTATCTTGCCCGCAATTCCCGACCTTCCCTTTCGCGAATAGAAGTCGCAAGTCCGATCAATCGTCCTTTCAATCCAGGCACTTTCTCTCCCTCTCCTTACCCTCAGCCTCATACTCCTTATCCCAATCTTAGGCGGCGGTTGTTCGCCTCAAGTCGCTAAGTTGAAGGGTCTCTCTTTCTCTCTTTTTCTTTCGTCGTGTTTTTTTCTTTCTCTCTACTTTATTCCTTTCTCCTTTCGACTATTTTTTTTGTTTGTTTGTTTGTCTCTCTCTATTTTACTCCTTTCTCCTTTCAACTTTTTTTTTCGTTTGTTTCTCTCTTTCTCTCTATTTTACTCCTTTCTCATTTCAACTATTTTTTTTCGTTTCTCCCTTTCTCTCTACTTTACTCCTTTCTCATTTAATTTTTTTTATGTTCTGTCTTTCTCTCCTTTCTTATTTCAACTATTTTTTTGTTTGTTTTTTGTTTCTCTCTTTCTCTCTACTTTACTTCTGTCTCATTTCTTTTTTTTTTTTCGTTTCTCTCCTTATCTCTATTTTACTCCTTTCTTATTTCAACCATTTTTTTCGTTTCATATATTTTACTATTTTTCCGACTGTTTACCCTTTTCTCATATTTTTTTTTTTTACCCTGTCCTTTTTTTCCGCGTTCTCTTTTCCTTCCTCCTTCCATCTCCTTCTCTCTTTCTTTTAAATTCCTTTATCCCTCTCTTTCCTTCCCCTTTCCCTTCTCTTTCATTCCCTAATCTTCTACGTTTTCATTCCTTCTCTCGCTTTCTCCCTCCTTCCTTTTCCTTATCCTATTCCCTTTAACCTGTCTCTCTCCTTTACTTCCTTTTCTGTCCTTCGTTCCCCCTACGTCCCTTCCTTTCTTCTTCCCTTCCTTATTGATCCTACCCCTCTCCCTTCCTTTCTCCTCTTTCCTATTCCTCTTTCCCGTTTTTCTTCCTCTCTTCCTCTCCTCTTCTTCGCCCCGTCTTTTCTCTTTCTTCCTCTCCCCTTCTCCATTCCTCCTTCCCGTTCCTCTCCCTCTCTTCCTCTCCTCTTCCCCCATTCATCCTACCCCTCTCTCTTCCTTTCTCTCCCCTTCCCCAATCCTCCTCCTCCTTGCCCTTCCCCCATTCATCCTCGTCTCTCTCCCTCTCTCCCTCTCTTCCTCCTCCTCCTCCTCCTCGTCCCTTCCCTTCCCCCATTCACCCTCGTCTCTCTCCCTCTCTTCCTCTCTCCTCTCTCTCTCCCTCTCTCTCTCTCTCTCTCTCTCTCTCTCTCTCTCTCTCTCTCTCTCTCTCTCTCTCTCTCTCTCTCTCTCTCTCTCTCTCTCTCTCTCTCTCCCTCTCTCCCTCTTCTCTCCCTCTCTCCCTCTCTCCCTCTCTTCCTCTCTCCCTCTCCTTCTCCTCGTCCCTTCCCTTCCCTCGCCTTCGTTCCCTCTTCCCCTGATTGCTCTGTGTTGCATCTTGGCCTCCCTTTCGCTCCCTGCAACAGTCAACAATGCAGTTGCTGAGTAACCCACTGGTTCGAGCCGGGTTGGAGTTGTAGCTATTGTTGGAGTGTTCCTGTTTCGGCACTCGGAGTAGGGTTCGGATGGACGCCGCTCCCACATGCCGGGTTTTGGCTCTCTCTAACTCTCTCTTTCTCTCTCTCTCTCTCTCTGTTGCTTTGACTCTCTTTCTCTCTCTTTCTCTGTTGCTTTGACTCTCTCTGTCTCGCTGTCTCTCTCTCTCTCTCTCTCTCTCTCTCTCTCTCTTTTTCTCTGTTGGTTTGACTCTCTCTCTCTGTCTCTCTCTCTCTCTGTTGCTTTGTCTCTCTCTCTCTGTCTCTCTCTCTCTCTCTGTTGCTTTGTCTCTCTCTCTCTCTCTCTCTCTCTCTCTCTCTCTAGGCCTCTCAGTCTCTAGGACTCTACTCTCTCTCTCTCTCTCTCTCTCTCGCTCTCTCTCTGTTGCTTTGACTCTCTTTCTCTCTCTTTCTCCGTTGTTTTGACTCTGTTTGTCTCTGTTTCGCTGTCTTTCTCTCGGTCTGTGTGTCTTTCTTTCTTTCTCTGTCTGTTTCTTTCTTTTTTTCTCACTCTCTCTCTTTCTTTCTTTCTCTCTGTCTCTTTCTTCTTTTTTTCTCTCTCTCTGCCTCCTTCTCTCTCTCTGTCTCTCTCTTTCTCTCTGCCTCTCTCTCTCTTCCTCTCTCATTTTCTCTCTGCCTCTTTCTCTATATCTCTCACTCTGCCTCTTTCTGTCTTTCCCTCTCTCTGCCTCTTTCTGTG
>NC_091569.1:39218668-39226168 GCF_042767895.1 Penaeus vannamei | reverse complement strand
GGAGAGGGAGGGAGGAATGTTGGTGCATAAAAGGAGGGAGGGAGGAATTTAGGTGGATAAAGGGAGGGAGGAAGGAATTTAGGTAGATAAAGATAGGGAGATGGTGATGATGATGGTTTTGATAATGATAATAATGATGGTAATACTGATAAGAAATGATGATTGATAGTTATGATCATCAGTCAGACGAAAAAACGAAAAAAACGAAACGAATAAAAAATAAAAAAAAACGAAAGAAACGAAACAAAAAAATAAAAAAACGAAAAAAACGATAAAAAAACGAAATAAAAATAAAAATTAAAAAAACGAAAGAAAACATCGTTCAACCCGATAATTTCTCGGCACCTTGGCCAGTGGGCGTCGGGCGGCGGGGCTGAGCGGGCGGGCGGGGGTCGAGGGCGTTGTCTCCCTTAGCGAGGTGGTGTCAGGGTCGCCCTCCCTCCCTCCGCCAACCCTCCCTTCCTTCCCTCCACTCCCTCGAACGCGGTGGGGGAGGGAGGAGGGAGGGTGGAGGGAGGGTGGGGGGAAGGGGGGAGGGAGGGGGGGGATGGGGGTGGGATGGGGGGATTAGGGGGAAGGAGGAGGGAGGTTTGGGGGGGGAGGGTTGATGGGGTGAAGGGGGAAGGGAGGGGGTGGGAGGGGGTGGAGGGTGGGGGGAGGGAGGGGGATGGGGAGGAGGGAGGGGATGGGGGTGGGAGGAGGGGGATGGGGAAGGGAGGGGAGAGGGGGACGGGGGAGGTTTGGGGGGGTTTATGCTGTTTGGTTTGGTGTGTTTTATATATATATATATATATATATATATATATATATATATTTGTTATTTTTTTGTTTGTTTGTTTTCTGATTCTTCCTACGATCACGGGATAGGGGTGGCGGTGGGGGGGGGGGGGATTCGCGAGTTTTGGCATCTATTCTGTTTGGTTTTATACCGTTTGGTTTGGTGTTGTTTTATGTTTGTTATTGTTTCTGTGTTTGTTTGTTTGTTTTCTTCTAATTCTTCCTTCGGGGATGGCATATCGACCTTTGTTTTTTTCTGTTTAGATTCCTTTTATTTTTATTTTATTTTTGTGTGTGTGTGTGTGTGTGTGAGTGTGTTTGCTTTTCTTTTTCATATTTGTTTTTCTTTTCTTTAATTTTCTTTATCATGTGTTTGTTGTTTTTTTCTTTTCTTTTCTTCTGTCTTTCTATTTCTCTTTCCTTCCCTCCTTCCGACCTTCCTGGTGTGACTAACTTTCCCTCTGTCTCGGTCCCTTTCTTCTTTCACCTCCTCTTTCTATCTATCTGTCTTCCTCTCTTCTTCCACCGCTCTCTTTCTGTCTATCTCACCTTCTCCTCTCTCTCCGTTCTGTCTTTGTTTGTCTGTCTCTGTCTGTCAGTCTGTCTGTCTCAGTCTCTCTCTCTGTCTGTCTGTCTGTCTGTCTCAGTCTCTCTCTCTGTCTGTCCCTCTCTGTCTGTCTGTCTCTCTCTCTCTCTCTCTCTCTCTCTCTCTCTCTCCCTCTCTCTCTCTCTCTCTCTCTCTCTCTCTCTCTCTCTCTCTCTCTCTCTCTCTCTCTCTCTCTCTCTCTCTCTCTCACTCTCTCTCTCTCTCCTCTCCCTCTCCCACCCTCCCTCCTCCTCCCTCCTCCCTTCCTCCCTCCTTCCCCTCCCCCCTCCCTCCCCCTCCCTCCTCCTCTCTCCCTCCCTCCTCCTCCCCTCCCCCCCTCTCTCTCACTCTCCACTCTCCCCTATCTATCTATCTATCTATCTATCTATCTCCCCACCACATACAGCATAAACCACAACACACTCCCCAGGTCTCCCATTGATTCCTCAATGAACAGACCCCCCCCCCCCACTCGCTCCCGTATCAGCAATTGCAGAGTCAACGGCAAGAACAACGCATTATTTGAATCCACCGAAAGTCCAGTCCGATATGTACAATCATGAACAACAGTCCAGCGCGTGTACAAACGGGAGGAGGAGATAGGAGGTCAGGATGGGTATTGGCGGTGGGGAAGACGGATCTAGAATGGGTGAAGATGGTTGAGGTTCTTTTTTGTGAGGTGGAGAAGAGGTGGGGAGGTGGTGGAGGTGTAGGAAGTGGGGGAGGTATGGGAGGAGAGGTGAGTATGGGGGAGGTGTAGGAGGTGAGGGACGATGGGGGAGGAGGTGGGAGAGGTGGAAGACGGAGGAGGAGCTGGAAGATGGGGTGGATGAGGTGGGGGAGGTGGAGGTGGAGGTGTGGGAGGTGTAGGTGGAGGTAGTGGAGGGAGATGGGGGAGGAGGTGGGGGAGGTGGGGAGGTGTAGGGGAGGAGGAGGAGGAGGTGGGAGTGGGGGAGGTGGGGGAGGAGGAGGTGTGGGAGGTGGAGGAGGAGGAGGAGGAGGTGGGGGAGGTGGAGGTGGAGGAGGAGGTGGTGGGGGAGATGGGGAGGAGGGGGAGGTGGAGGTGGGGGAGGTGAAGGAGGTGGGGGAGGTGGAGGTGGTGGAGGGAGGAGGAGGTGTGGGAGGAGGAGGAGGTGGGGGAGGTGGATGTGTAGGAGGTGGGGGAAAAGGTTGAGGTTGAGGTGGAAGAGAGACTTGTGGGGAAAGTGGAGGTGTGGGAATGTCAGAAGAGGCGATGATGGGAGAGGAGACAGGGAGGGTGAGGCAGAAGAAGAGAAAAGGGAGATAGAAGTAGACATAGAAGAAAGGGTGAAAGAGAAGGTGGGGGGTGGAGGGGAGTGGAAGAAAAGAGAATTTAGGACGAAAATGGAGATCTGGAGGTGTGTAAGAGGGAAAGAGGAGGTAGAGGAAGGGGTGAGGATAGAATTCTGTGTGAGGATACTGGAAAAGGAGATAGGGAGATGGAGATGGGAGAGAAGGCGAAAGTGGAAGAGGTGGGAGAGGTGGAGGTGGAAGAGGAGGAGGTGGGAGAAGTGAAAGTGGAAGGGGTGGAGGTTAAGCAATTTTGTGTCGTAGTGGAAGACACTTCTTATGAAATCTTGTAGCTGTGTGTGGTAGCAGTTTATATTCCTGTATGATAATGATATATATGAAGAGCAAATGGTAAATCAGTTAGCATCATACATATAAAACAAATATATATAGAGAAATTCATGTTTCCCGCCAAAATCTGTCTATATTGTCCAGACATACAATAATGGCTTTTATTATATTTGTATGATCATTTTTCTAGTAATTGTCAATAAATGCTTGTAAGAGGCTTGTCTCCTGTAGGTGTATTATTTTTGTGACAAAATAACGGAAGTTTTTCGTGTTATTAATAAATAAACCTATTGGGCCGCACTACTTTACCACGCGGAAGACCAAAATTGTGCTGCGCGTTAAGCGTCAATATAAAGTTAAATATCTAATCTTATAACGATTTCCAGTGGTTATTAGCACAGTTATATTCCTCAGTCTTCCAATAAGATTAACAATTATATATAAAAAAAAGAATAAACCGATTAAAAATTTGAAATCAATCTTTCTCAATACATATCCTTCCGCGAAACCCTTCCGTATGGAAAAGATGAAGAAAAAATAAGAAATTAAACAGTAAGAAACCTTTCTACCGTCCCTCGAGAAGCGAATAGGAAACAGCTGGCAGAAAGAAGAGGAAGAGGAAGTGGGAAAAGAAAAGAGGACGATTCAAGTGACGTTTTCGGTGCGTATTGTCCACCTCTTTTGGAAAGTCGTTGGAAAGTATCTTTTTCATTCAACAATCCTTTTTCCTTTCTTCTTCTTCTTCTTCTTCTTCTTCTTCTTCTTCTTCTTCTTTTTCTTCTTCTTTTCTAAACCTTAATTTTGCCTTTTTTTCCTCGACCAAAAGAAAGAAGGTGATATGTTGTGATTTCATCTTGTGATTCACATTCAGTGATGATGATGATGATGACGATGATGATGATGAAAATAATAATAATGATGATCATATGAAAATGATGACACTACTATTACTATTACTATTACTATTACTACTACTACTACTATTACTATTACTTCTACTACGACAACTACTATTACTACTACTATTACTGCTACTATTAATAATACTATTACTATTACTTCTACTACGACTACTACTATTACTATTACTATTTGGGATCATAATCATAATAGTAATAACAATATTGATAATAATGGTAATAACGGTCATAATGGCATTGAAAAGTAATGGTAATGATAATAACAACAATGATAATAAGAATATCGATAACAATAGTAATATAAATCATCATAATAATAAAAGTAATGATGATAAGAATAAAATTAACAATGATAATCATAACAATCACAATAACGATAATATCAGTGAAGACAAAGATAATAACATAATAACAATAACAATAACAACCCCGTCGAAAACACAATAAAGATATTAACAACCCAATCTGACAAAAAGAAAAGTTAAAAAGAATATCAGTGAAGACAATAATAACATAAACCATAATAACAATAACAACACCCTCGAAAACACAATAAAGATATTAACAACCCAATCTGACCAAAAAAAAAAAGAAAAGTCAAAAAGCAAAAACAAAAAACTACATAAAAAAAAAAGCAAGGAACCCAAACATCCAAGGAATTTCAGAAGCCTGGCAGAAACCCTCGTTGATCGCTGCCTATTGTGTCCCCTCAAAAACCGCGACTAAGGGGGAAAAGTGACAATTTCTTCCCCCTGAGGAAAACATCAAACGGTTGGGGAGAGGAGGGTGAGGGGAGATGGGAGAGGAGGGAGGAGGAGGGTGAGGGGAGAGGAGGGAGGAGAGATGGGAGAGGGAGGGAAGAGGGGAGGAGGGAGAGGGGAGAGGGAGAGGAGAGATGGGAGAGGGGAGAGGAAGGAGAGATGGGAGAGGGAGGGAGGAGGGTGAGGAAAGGAGAGAAGGGTGAGGGGCGGGAGGAGGGTGAGGGGGAGAGGGAGAGGAGGAAGAGAGGAGGTTGAGGGGAGGAAGAAGGAGAGATGGGAGGAGGGTGAGGGAGGGAGGAAGGGAGAAGGAAAGGGGAGGGAGGAGGAGAGATGGGAGAGGGAGGGAAGAGGAGAGAGAGGGAGGAGGGTTGGAAGAGGAGGGTGAGGGGAGGGAGGAGGAGAGACGGGAGAGGGAGGGAATAGGAGAAAGGGAGGGAGGAGGGTTGGAAGAGGAGGGTGAGGGAGGGAGGAGGAGAAATGGGAGAGGGAGGGAGGGGGGTTGAAAGAAGAGGGAGAGAAAAAAGGGAGAGATGGGAGAGGAGGGAAGAGGGGGAGAGAGAGGGAGAGGAGGAATTAGGGGCAGGGGAAGATGACCCCAAAAGATTTTCCTGAATTGTGCACTCAAGAGAGAAAGGGAAAGGAGGGAGGGAGAGAGAGAGAGAGAGAGAGAGAGAGAGGTAAGCAGGTAGATAAGCAGATAAGTAGGTAAGCAGGCAGGCAGGCAGGTAGGTAAAGAGGGTGGTAGGTAGGGAGGGAGAGAGCAGAGAGGAAGATAGGTAAGTTGGGAGAGAGGGAGATAGTGAGGGAGGAAAGGAGACAGGTAGGTAAGGAGGGAGAGAGGGAAATAGGTAGGGAAGGAGCCAGAGAGATAGTTAGGAAGGAAGGGAGAGAGGCAGATAAAAAGGGGGGAAGGGGAGAAAGGCAAGGAGGTAGGAAGCGGGAGAGCGGTAAGGATAATGAGGAATATAGGTAGATAGATAAGTAAATACAAAAGAAGAAAAATAAAAAGGCAAGTAAGGAGAAATATACGCATAGAAAGAGGAGAGGATGAAGACAAACAGATAAATATATAAGCAAGAAAAGAGAAAAGATAAAAAAAGCTAAAAAGAGATAGAAAGATGGAAGGAGGGAAGGAGGGAGGGAGGGAAGAGGATGTAGACAAACAGATAAATATATAAGTAAGAAAAAAGAAAAGGTAAAAAGAGATAGAAAGATGGAAGGAGGGAAGGAGGGAGGGAGGGAGAAAGGGCGGGAAGAAGAGATAGGGAGAGAGAGAGACCTTGGGGGGGCTGCTTCGTCACTGTGTGTGCATAATTTAGTGATCCCAGAATTAGGGTTTACACGCATGTACACGATGGAAGGGTCATGGTAGGGGGGTGGGGAGGGGGGCACTGGAAAAGAAGGGGAGAGAGGGACATATACTTATAGACACACATACATATATAGGTTTGTATGTGTGTGTGTGTGTGTGTGTGTGTGTGCGTGTGTGTGTGTGTGTGTGTGTGTGTGTGTGTGTGTGTGTGTGTGTATGTATGTATGTATGTATATTTCTATGTAGAGAGAGAGAGAGAGAGAGAGAGAGAGAGAGAGAGAGAGAGAGAGAGAGAGAGAGAGAGAGAGAGAGAGAGAGAGAGAGAGAGAGAGAGGAAGAGAGAGAGAGAGAGACAAAGACAAAGACAGAGAGAGAGAAAGAGACTGATCGATAAATGTTGGAAATAATGATGAAGTACTGACTTGGCTGCGATAAGAAAAACAATATTGTGGTTAGAGCAGATTTACAAAATGATAAAGAGAGGGACGAGACATAAAGGAAATCTTTTGAGTAGAAAATGAGACAGACAAACAGACAACAGAGAGAGAGAGAGAGAGAGAGAGAGAGAGAGAGAGAGAGAGAGAGAGAGAGAGAGAGAGAGAGAGAGAGAGAGAGAGAGAGAGAGAGAGAGAAAGAGAGAAAGAAAGAAACAATTCGCAACGAAGCTAGAAATAAAATGGTAATAAGGACACAAAGACCTACACAAGAAATGATAATTAAAGAAAAAAAGCAAAGTTCAAAGGAACGGAGGAAGGAGAGGGAGGGGGAGGGAGGAGGGAGGGGTAGGGGGGGAGAAGGAGAAGGAGGGAGGGGGGAGAAGGAGAAGGAGGGAGGGGGAGAAGGAGAAGGAGGGAGGGGGAGAAGGAGAAGGAGGGAGGGGGAGAAGGAGAAGGAGGGAGGGGAGAAGGAGAAGGAGGGAGGGGGAAGGAAAGGAGAGGGAGGGAGGAGGAAGGAGGGGGAAGGAGGGGGACGGAGCGGGAAGGAGGGGGACGAAGGGGGAAGGAGAGGGAGGGGGGAGGAGAGGGAGGGAGGGGGAAGGAGGGGGACGGAGGGGGAAGGAGAGAGAGGGAGAGAGAATGAGAGGGAGGGAGAGAGAATGAGAGGGAGGGAGGGGAAGGGGGGGAGAGGGAAGGAGGGGGAGGGAGGGGAGGGAGGGAGAATGGAGAGGGAGGAAGGAGGGGAGGGAGGAGGAAGGAGAGGGAAGGAGGGGGAAGGAGTGGGAAGGAGGGGGAAGGAGAGGGAGGGAGGGGGAAGGAGAGGGAGGGAGAGGAAAGGAGAGTGAGGGTGAGGGAGGGAGGGGGAAGGAGAGGGAGGGAGGGAAGGAGGCAGGGAAAGGAGGGAGAGAGAATGAGAGGGAGGAGGGAAGGAGAGAGAGGGAGGGAGAAGACGAGGGAGGGAGGGGGAAGGAGAGGGAGGGAGGGGAGGGAGGGGAAGGAAAGAGAAGGAGGAGGGGGAGGGAGGGAGGGAGAGAGAAGGGGAGAGAGGGAGGGGGAAGAAGGGGGAGGGCGGGGGAAGGAGAGGGAGGGAGGGGGAAGGAGAGGG
>NC_091569.1:39208668-39211168 GCF_042767895.1 Penaeus vannamei | reverse complement strand
TACACACACACACACACACAAACACACACACAAACACACACACACACAAACACACAAACAAAACAAAACAAAAAATACACATATTCCTAAAACTCTTTTTTTTTTTTTTTTTTTTTTACGAAACACGGACAACGAAGCACCGACGGAACTACAACAAGCGTCCGTGTCGAGAACTACCGATGTTGTACCGGAATTCCGCGTGTGTTCGTGTGCGTGCGTTCGTTTGCGTGTGTTCGTGTGCGTGCGTTCGTGCGTGAGCCAAGTATTGTACAGCGGTGAGGTCGTCCGTCAATAAAAGCATATATCGGTTGTATATTAAATAAGAATTCTACATTGCCTGCGGTTCGATAATCAAAAAAGGATATTCATGTAAGAGAGAGAGAGAGGGAGGGAGGGAGGGAGGGAAAGAGAGAGAGGGAGAGGGGGAGAGAGAGAGAGAGGGAGAGAGATAGAGAGAGAGAGAGAGAGAGAGAGAGAGAGAGAGAGAGAGAGAGAGAGAGAGAGAGAGAGAGAGAGAGAGACAGAGAGAGAGAGAGAGAGACAGAGAAAGAGAAAGAAAAAAAATATATAGACTAAATCAAATTTCCAAAGTACATGTGGGTTAATTATTGAAAAAAAAAGGCGTGTGGAGCTAAGACCCCAAATAGAATTCCTTTTTAGCGGCCAGCCCACCTGCAGCGTGGATAATGTAAACAAAAAAAAAAAAGGATAGAGAAAAAAGGCGTTGAGAGGACGCATAGTTGGAGTGGAGTAGAAGCGCAATGGGTGGAGTCCCCGAGCCGAGTGGGGCGGCCTGTCGGTGAGGAGGCGAGGGTGACCCGAGTGCGTGCGGTTGCCAACTAGCCCTCTAGCCTGAAAACGTACCTGCATTTTTGAGCTCTTTTTTCTCTCTTCGTAATATTCTTTCCTTCGGTTTTAAACCTGGGGATGTTCAACGAGAAGGGATAGGAAGGTAGGGGAGAGGAGAGAGACGAAGAGAGGGATAGAATGGGAAGGGGGAAAGGGGGTAAGGAAAGGGAGATGGGAGAGAGAGAGAGAGAGAGAGGGAGGCTGGAATTCTGACGAAGAGGCAACGCGCATCCTGGTGGAGGAGGCTTTGTTGGCGTTGCACACGAGTCACGGGTCTTAGCCGGGCACGCCCTCCGCTCTCCGGCACACCCTGGCGACCACCGCGGACACCTCGCCCTGACCCCCTCTCCCCCTCCTCCTCCCCCTCTCCCTGGCCTCTCCCCCTTCTCTCTCCCCCTCCTCTCGCCCTGGCCTCTTCCCCCTCCTCCTCCCCCTGGCCTCTCCCCCTTCCCCCCTCCCTCTCGCCATGGCCTCTCCCCCTTCCCCCTCCCCCTGGCCTCTCCTCCTCTTCCCCCCCTCTCCCTGGCCTCTCTCCCCCTTCCCCCCCTCCCCTGGCCTCTCCCCCTCTCCCCCTCCCCCTCCTCTCACCCCTGGCCTCTCCCCACTCCCCTCCTCTCCGCCTCCCTCCTCTCCCTCCTCCTCCTCTCCCCATCCCCCTCCTCTCACCCTGGCCTCTCACCCCTTCAGCCTCCCCCTCCCCCTCCTCTCCCCCATACCTCTCCCCCTGGCCTCTCCCTCCTCCCACCCCGGCCTCTAGTCCGTAGCCTGTGGTCGCTAAACTCTTGTTCTGTCTGCCCGCTTGTCCTTATCTCGGGGGTGGCCTTAAATCATGGCTCCGAGCGTTGTCTGCGGCTCCTGTCCCTGGCTCGAACCCATAGCCCCTGCCCCTACTTATAGCCCCTGCCCATAGCCCTATCCCCTACTTATAGCCCCTGCCCATAGCCCTAGCCCCTACTTGTAGCCCCTACTTATAGCCCCTGCCCCTACTTACAGCCACTGGCCATAGCCCTAGCCCCTACTTATAGCCCTAGCCCCTACTTATAGCCCCTGCCCCTACTTGTAGCCCCTGCCCATAGCCCTAGCCCCTACTTATAGTCCGTGCCCATAGCCCTAGCCCCTACTTATAGCCCCTGCCCCTACTTGTAGCCCCTGTCCATAGCCGTAGCCCCTGCCCATAGCCGTAGCCCCTGCCTATAACTCCTGTCAACAGCCCTGGCCCCTAGCCTTCGCTATAGCTCCTACCCGTAGCCCTAGCCATTGCCCATAGCCACTACGCATAGCCTTACCCCTAGCCCTGTCGCTTACCTATAACCCACGACCCTTGCCCCTAGTCGCTAGCCTTGACTCCAGCCCCTACCCATAGCCCTTGTCTCTAGTTCCTAGTCCTGACTCCAGCCCCTACTCATAGCCCATGTACCTAGCCCCTAATCGCTAGCCTTGACTCCAGCCCCTACCCATAGCCCATGTCCCTAGCCGCTAGCCCTGACTCTAGCCCCTACCCATAGCCTATGTCACTAGCCCCTAGCCGCTAGCCCTGACTCCAACCCCTACCCATAGCCTATGTCACTAGCCCCTAGTCGCTAGCCCTGACTCCAGCCCCTACCCTTGGCTTTGTCCCTAGCCCCTAGCCCTGACTCCAGCCCCTACCCAT
>NC_091569.1:39186168-39201168 GCF_042767895.1 Penaeus vannamei | reverse complement strand
TACTCTCTCTGTAGCTCGCTGCTCTTGCTCTCTCTTGGTCTAGCTCTCTCCTGCTCTTGCTCTTGCTCTCTCCGTAGTTCTCTGCTCTTGCTCTCTCTTGTTCTTGCTCTCTCCTGCTCTTGCTCTTGCTCTTGCTCTCTCTTGCTCTTGCTCTCTCTTGGTCTAGCTCTCTCTTGCTCTTACTCTTGCTCTCTCCGTAGTTCTCTGCTCTTACTTTCACTTGGTCTAGCTCTCTCTTGCTCTTGCTCTCTCTTGGTCTAGCTCTCTCTTGCTCTTATTCTTGCTCTCTCCGTAGTTCTCTGCTCTTGCTCTCTCTTGCTCTTGCTCTTGCTCTCTCTTGGTCTTGCTCTCTCCTGCTCTTATTCTTGCTCTCTCCTGCTCTTATTTTTGCCCTCTCCTTAGCTCTCTGCTCTTTCTCTCTCTTGGTCTAGCTCTCTCTTGCTCTTGCTCTCTCTTGGTCTAGCTCTCTCCTGCTCTTATTCTTGCTCTTTCCGTAGTTCTCTGCTCTTGCTCTCTCTTGCTCTTGCTCTTGCTCTCTCTTGGTCTAGCTCTCTCCTGCTCTTAGTCTTACTCTCTCCGTAGTTCTCTGCTCTTGTTCTTTCTTGTTCTTGCTCTCTCCTGCTCTTACTCTTGCCCACTCCTTAGCTCTCTGTTCTTGCTCTTTCTTGTTCTTGCTCTCTCCTGCTCTTATTCTTGCTCTCTCCGTAGTGCTCTGCTCTTGCTCTCTCCTGCTCTTGCTCTCTCTTGTTCTTGCTCTCTCCTGCTCTTATTCTTGCCCTCTCCTTAATTCTCTGCTCTTGCTCTCTCTTGGTCTAGCTCTCTCTTGTTCTTGCTCTTTCTTGTTCTTGCTCTCTCCTGCTCTTACTCTTGCTCTCTCCGTAGTTCTCTGCTCTTGCTCTCTCCTGCTCTTGCTCTCTCTTGTTCTTGCTCTCTCCTGCTCTTATTCTTGCCCTCTCCTTAATTCTCTGCTCTTGCTCTCTCTTGTTCTTGCTCTCTCCTGCTCTTATTCTTGCCCTC
Source organism: Penaeus vannamei (assembly GCF_042767895.1). NCBI lineage: Eukaryota > Metazoa > Arthropoda > Malacostraca > Decapoda > Penaeidae > Penaeus > Penaeus vannamei. The sequence goes on along the minus strand of NC_091569.1, from coordinate 39,200,151 downwards.
TCCTTAATTCTCTGCTCTTGCTCTCTCTTGGTCTAGCTCTCTCCTGCTCTTATTCTTGCCCTCTCCTTAGTTCTCTGCTCTTGCTCTCTCTTGTTCTTGCTCTCTCCTGCTCTTATTCTTGCCCTCTCCTTAATTCTCTGCTCTTGCTCTCTCTTGGTCTAGCTCTCTCCTGCTCTTATTCTTGCTCTCTCCGTAGCTCTCTGCTCTTTCTCTCTCCTGCTGTTGCTCTTGCTCTCTCCGTAGTTCTCTGCTCTTGCTCTTTCCTTCTCTTATTCTTGCTCTCCCCTTCTTCCTCGTGCTCTTCCTCTCTCATTTTCTCTCTTGTTCCGCCGTGCTCTAACTCTTGCTTTTGCTCTCTCCTTCTCTTTCATACTCTTGCTCTCTCTTCGCTCTCTCATTCTTTCTCCTGCTCTTGCTCTCTCTTTCTCTCTCTTGTTCTGTCTTGCTCTAACCCTTCCTTTCTCTTGCTTTTGCTCTCTCCTGCTCTCTCCTGCTCTTGCTCTCTCTCTCTCTCTCTCTCTCTCTCTCTCTCTCTCTCTCTCTCTCTCTCTCTCTCTCTCTCTCTCTCTCCTTTCCTTTTCCTCATCCTGAGAAAAAATGAAAATACAATTGTGTGAAACAGAATAACACTTTATTATGAAATCCGGGAAGTTAACTGAATAACATTTATTTCTCGGAACTTAACGTTGCAAAAAATGATAGAAGAAACCTTTTCATGAGACTGAAACCTTTATAGGAAAAGTATATATTAGACTGGGTTGCTTACGGACGAGTCACGTTAATATTGAGAAAATTATTTGATAGGAAAAGTAAAATCAAACTTGAGGATATACTGATGATGCACTTTATATATATATATATATATATATATATATATATATATATATATATATATATATATATATATATATATATATATATGTGTGTGTGTGTGTGTGTGTGTTTGTATGTATATATGTATATATGTATATATGTATGTATATATATATATATATATATATATATATATATATATATATATATATATATATATATATATATATATATATATATATATATATATATATATATATATATATATATATATATATATATATATATATATATATATATATATATATATATATATATATATATATATATATATATATATATATATATATATATATATATATATATACATATATATATATATATATATATATATATATATATATATATATATATATATATGTATGTATATATATATATATATATATATATATATATATATATATATATATATATATATATATATATATATGTGTGTGTGTGTGTGTGTGTGTGTGTATGTATGTATATAAATAAATAAATAAATAAATAAATATATATATATATATATATATATATATATATATATATATATATATATATATATATATATATATATATATATATATATATATATATATATATATATATATATATATATATATATATATATATATATGTATGTATGTATGTATGTATGTATATACATATATAGGCACACACACACATATACGCATAAATGTATGCATGTACACAGACACGCGATAAAACCCCAGGAATTCGGAGTCAGGAACCGGTCCGGCGGCTTAATTGACCGAACAGCAAGGCATAGTTCCAGGATTCCAAGATGTTCCCAACACAAGGAATAAGTCATGGCGGTGAATTATCTAAGGGCAAGTTGGAACATTCCGACTAAACCTCGCCTTTGGGCAATTCATGACAGCTTTGACCGCTTCTCCGCTCGTGGTGGGTTGTGGGTTGTGGGTTGTGGGTTGGCGAGAGTGGGTTGTGGGTTGGAGAGTGGGTTGTGGGTTGGAGAGTGGGTTGTGGGTTGTGGGTTGGAGAGTGGGTTGTGGGTTGGAGAGTGGGTTGTGGGTTGGAGAGTGGGTTGTGGGTTGTGGGTTGGAGAGTGGGTTGTGGGTTGGAGAGTGGGTTGTGGGTTGTGGGTTGGAGAGTGGGTTGTGGGTTGGCGAGAGTGGGTTGTGGGTTGGAGAGTGGGTTGTGGGTTGGAGAGTGGGTTGTGGGTTGGAGAGTGGGTTGTGGGTTGGAGAGTGGGTTGTGGGTTGGAGAGTGGGTTGTGCGTTGTGGGTTGGCGAGAGTGGGTTGTGGGTTGTGGGTTGAGTGGGTTGTGAGAGTGGGTTGTGGGTTGTGGGTTGGAGAGTGGGTTGTGGGTTGTGGGTTGGAGAGTGGGTTGTGGGTTGTGGGTTGGAGAGTGGGTTGTGGGTTGGCGAGTGGGTTGTGGGGATGTGGGAGATGGATAGGCAGGCGGATGGAAGTGCAGGGATATGTTGGTAGAAAGAGATATATGTAAGTATAGGTGTTGGATACATGTGTAGACATATTTAGGCTTACAGTCACACACACACACACACACACACACACACACACACACACACACACACACACACACACACACACCTTGAAAGCGACCAGTTTCAATAAAAAAAAATGGTTCATCAAACTCATTATTGTACCATTTTGAACCATATGAAAGTACCATATGCTGAAACAGATAGCATAAGCATTACCAGGTAGAAGAATGAAATAAATTTTTTATCTACTCTTCGCTTCAGAATGAGTGGGAGAGATAGAAGTACCAGAGACAAAGTATCTTTTTTTTGTATCTATATCTAAGCGTAATTCCTAGAGCTTTCAACTAATCCCGATCTGCGTAGCTTTGAACAGATAAAGAGAGAGAGAAAAAAAAGGATTGAAAATATCAGTTAGGATTTTTCTCCCTCTTTTTCCCTGCCCGGTCAAGAGCAGATAATTTGTATTATATAAACTAGGATATTGCGAAAGGTAAATATTTTCCACGAGAATTCCCTGGGGCTATTCACAACAGATTATTTGCATATGAGTTCATCTGAATCCCCCCCTCCTCCCCCTTCCCCCTTCCCCTTCCCCTTCCCCCCACACCCACACACACTCCTACCCCCCAACCCCCCCAATTCCAAGCTCTAAGCACACCCCTCCTCCATTACCCTTCCTCCCTCATCCCCTCCCGACCCCTGGTTACCCTCAATATCCCTGACTTACCAGCCCTCCTCCTCCTCCCCTTCCCTTCCTCCTCCTCCTCCCCTTCCCTTCCTCCTCCTTCTCCTCCTCCTCCTCTTACTCTTCTCCCTCCTCCTTCTCCTTCTCTTACTCTTCCCCCACCTCCTCTTCCTCCTTCACCACCTCCCCCTTCCCTCCTCCCCCTCCTCCCTTTTCCCTTCCTTCCTCTTCCCCCTCATCCTCTTCCACCTCTCCCCCTCTACCTTCCTCTCAGCTATCTTGTTTATTCTCCTCTCCCTTTCCTCCCCTCCTCCTCCCTCACTCCCCCACCCCCACCCCTCCCCAAGGAAAATAAACATTGTTCTATCTCTTCCAAATTTTTTATTTTCTTCTCCCTCCTCCCCCTCCCTCTCTCCCCCATCCCCCCCCCCCCTTCCCTCCCCAAGGAAAATAAACATTGTTCTATCTCTTTCAAATTTTTATTTTCTTCTCCCTCCTCCCCCTCCCTCTCTCCCCCATCCCCCCACCCTCATCCCTCCCCAAGGAAAAAAAACAGCTTTCTATCTCTTCCATTTTTTTTCTTCCTCTTTTCTTTTCTTCCTCTTTTCTTTTCTTCTTCTTCCTTCTTAATTCATAAAAAGACCGTCGCAAGGGATTCTTACAAGTAGTCGTTGACCTCCTGAGTTTCCTTCGCTGACTGGAGCTTGAGATTCGTCAGAGTAGCTCCATCAAAGACGCGAGAGAGAGAGAGAGGGAGAGAGAGAGAGAGCGAGAGAGAGAGAGAGAGAGAGAGAGAGAGAGAGAGAGAGAGAGAGAGAGAGAGAGAGAGAGAGGAGAGGGGAGGAAAGGGAAAGGGAAAGGGGAAGGGGAAGGGGAAGGGGAAGGAAGGGGAAGGGGAAGGGAAAGGGAAAGGGAAAAATGAGAGAGAGAGAGAGAGAGAGAGAGAGAGAGAGAGAGAGAGAGAGAGAGAGAGAGAGAGAGAGAGAGAGAGAGAGAGAGAGAGAGAGAGAGAGAGAGAGAGAGAGGAGGGAGGAGGAGGAAGGAGAAAGAGGGAGGAGAGGAAAGGGGAAAGGGAAGGGAGGAGAGAGAGAAAGAAAGAGAGAGAGAGAGAGAGAGAGAGAGAGAGAGAGAGAGAGAGAGAGAGAGAGAGAGAGAGAGAGAGAGAGAAAGAAAGAGAGAGAGAGAGAGAAGGGGAGGGAGGGAGGGAGGGAGGGAAAGAGGGAGGGAGAGGGAAAGGGAAAGGGAGAGAGAGAGAGAGAGAGAGAGAGAGAGAGAGAGATAGAGAGAGGGAGAGAGAGAGAGAGAGAGAGAGAGAGAGAGAGAGAGAGAGAGAGAGAGAGAGAGAGAGAGAGAGAGAGAGAGAGAGAAAGAGAGTGAGAGAGAGAGAGAAAGAGAGTGAGAGAGAGGGAGTGAGGGAGGGAGGGAGGGAGGGAGAGGAGAGAGAAAGAAAAATAGAGAAAGGGAGAGAGAGAGAGAGAGAGAGAGAGAGAGAGAGAGTAAGAGGACTTCTCTTACTCTTTGAAATAGTCGGACCCATAGTGTACTCACAGCTTGAACATTTTCCCTCTTGTTCTCTCCTCTCCTCTCCTTTAAAGTTGGTGGGGGAGGGGGGGTACTTTTGGGATAGGTTTGTTCTCTTTTTTTCTCTCTTTATTTCATTGCATTTCTTTCTTTTTCTTTCTTTCTTTCTCTGTCTGTCTGTCTGTCTGTCTGTCTGTCTGTCTGTCTGTCTGTCTGTCTGTCTGTCTCTCTCTCTCTCTCTCTCTCTCTCTCTCTCTCTCTCAATCTCTCTCTCTCTCTCTCTCTCTCTCTCTCTCTCTCTCTCCATAACCCTTTGATAATGAATTAGCAACAGAAAGTGCACAAGCTGGCTCAGACCAAAGGATTTGTTTTGTTATAAATATTTTTTTCTTCTTTTCTTTTTTAGGGGAAAGGGGTTGGGGGTAATTTTTTGGGGGTGAGGAGGAGGGTTGGGGTGATTTTTTTTGGGGGGAGGGAGAGGGGGAGGGGTTGGGGGATTTATGGAAGGGAGGGGAAGGGATGGGGTCATTTTTTATGGGGGGAGGGGGAGGGATTGGGGACTTTTGGAGGGGGAGAGGGAGGGTTGGGGGATTTTTGGAGGTGGGAGGGAGAGGGGTTGAGGGATTTTTAGCTGGAGGGATGGGGTCATTTTTTACGGGGGAAGGGGAGGTGTTGGGGGATTTTTGGAGGGGGGAGGGAGAGGGTTGGGGGATTTTTGGAGGAGGGAGAGGGTTGGGGGGCACTTATGACGGGGAGGAGGGGGGGGGGAAGGTATATCCTTGGATTCTGAAAGTCAAACGTCTAAAACAATAATTGTTTGTATTCCGTTTGCCATGGTTAAGGTGGCTAGGATAGAGTATGTGGATATGTGTCATAGTGTATTTTCATTAATTGTTGTATTAATTTTTATGTTAACGTTTATTTTAATCCTAACGAGATCGTGTCATGATAAATTTTATACGAGACATAAGCACATCCATGGTAGAAAGGAATAAAAGTATGGATCTTTCCAGTCCTTTCCCATTCTTTCTATCTCCTCTTTCGTTACTAAACTCTTCTCTACCTTTGTATCCCTGTCTTTCTCTTCTTCTCCTTCTCCACTGTCCTCTTCTTCTCCTTCTATACTTCTTCTATCTTCCCTTCTCCACCGTTTTTTCTTTTCTTCCTCTCCCTCTCTCCTTCTCATCTTTCCCCCTCCTCCTATTCCCACATTCTCAATCTTCCTCATCTTCCCCTCTATCCTCTTTCCTCCTGTCTCCCTCCTATCCCCATTTCCCCTTCCCTTCCCCAGCATCCTCTCCCCCTTCTTCATGTTTTATTCTCATTCTTCTCATCTCCCTCCTTTCCCTATCCCTCCTCCTTCCTCCCATCTCCCCCAACCCTCCCCCATCTCCATTACCCTTCCCCTCCTCCTATTCTCATTCCTCTTGCCCCCCCTTCTCCCCTTCCCCTCTCCCTATCCCTCACCCCCCTTCCCCTCCTCCAACCCTCATTCCCTTGCCCCCTCTCAATCTCCACCACCCCTCCCTTTCCCCTCCCTCTCCTCCCCTTCCCCCTCTTCCCTCTCCCCTTCCCCTCCTCCAATCCTCCTTCCTCTTGCCCCCTCCTATCTCCTCCCCCTTCCCCCTCTTTCCTCCCCCTTCCCCTCCTCCAATTCTCATTCCTTCTTGCCCCCTCCTATCTCCATACCCACCCCCTTCCTCCCTATCCCTCCCCTCCCCCCATCCCCATCCCTCCCCCACCTTCCCCTCCTCCAATTCTCCTTCCTCTTGCCCCCTCCTATCCTCCCCCCCTCTTCCCTTCCCCCTTCCCATCCTCCAATCCTCATTCCTCTTGCCCCCTCCTATCTCCATACCCACCCCTTCTTCCCCTTCCCCTCCTCTCCCTATCCCTCCCCTTCCCCTCTTCCCTCTCCCCCTCCCCTTCTCCCCTTCCCCTCCTCCTTTTCTCCTTCCTCTTGCCCCCCTCCTATCTCCATCCCCTCCTCCTTCTCCTTCCCCTCCTCTCCCTATCCCTCCCCTTCCCCTCCCTTCCCCTCCTCCAATTCTCATTCCTCTTGCCCCCCTCCTATCTCCATACCCACCCCCCTTCTCCCCTTCCTCTCCTCCCCTCCCCCCCTCTCCCCAGCCCCCAGGGACGCCGAGAGACCATAGCAATCTGATTTTGTAGTTACCGCCTGCTGCCAACGAGGAATTGCGGTGTACTTGTTGCTGTGATCGAGTTGGGGGCGGCCTGGGCTTAAGGGAGGGTGGGGGGAAGAGGGTTAGGGGTAAGGAGGGAACTCGAGGCTTTAAGGGGAGGATGGGGGAGGGGTGGATAGGGAGGTCAGGGGAGAGAGGTGGAGGGGTGGCTGGGGTGGCTGGGGAGGTTGGGGGAGGGGGTGAATGGGAGTCAGGAGGGGTGGAGCGTGGAGGGGTGGCTGGGAGGTTGGGGGGTCGGGGGGAGATAGAGGTCGGGAGAGGGTGGAGCGATGGAGGTCGGGGAGGGGTGGAGGGGAGGGATGGAGGATGGCTCGAGGCTAAAGTGAGGCTAGGGAAGGAGTAGGGGAGGAACTCCAGCCTTTAGGGAAGGTGGGGAGGGATGGGGGATGACGGGGGGAACTCCAAGCTGAAGGGAGGGTGGGGTGGGTAGGGGAGGGGAGGGATGACAGGGGAGACTTGGGTTACAGGGTCTAGATGGAGGGAGGGGTGGGAGTGGAGGGTGTAGGGAGGGAAGGAAGGTAGGAAGGAGAGGGACAAAGGGGAAGAAATGGAGAAGACGGAGGAGGGAGGAAGAGGTATATTAAAGAAAACATTTTCTAAGCGTTTGAAATCATCTGGGTTTTATTCGAATTTCTGCATTGGCCAGTGAAGCTTTAATACAAACTATATTCTTCCATATATTTTATTTCCTTCCTCTCCCATTCTCCTTTCACATATTACATTCCTTTATAGCCTTCTACCATCAGAATCTAATCAAATTCCACATATTTCATTCCATATAGCATTCACAACCGAAAGGCAATCAAAGTCAGCATTCACAATCAAATAAAAAAAATATATATCTCTCACTATATAAGATACGACCTGAGTCATAATAATCCATAAATGAATAGCCACATAATCTCTTTCCTTTTTTAGTTTTCCTTTGTCCGTCTTAAAGAAAACGGGAAACGCACACGAAGAAGAAAAATAAGTTTAAATTTTTGTGGTTTCATGTTCATCTGTGGAAGGTGATACTGGGTGGGGAAAGGTAGAGAGAGAAAGAGAGGGTGAGAAGGAGGGGTGGAAATAGGGGAGGGAAAGGGAGAGGGAAAGAGAAAGAGAGAAAGGGAATAAAGGGGGGAGCAAATAGGAGAAGGAGGATGTGAGAGAGAGAGGGATAACGAGAAAAGAGATAGATAGATAGGAAGAAGAACGACAGAGAGAGAGAGAGAGAGAGAGAGAGAACGAAAGAACGAAAGAAAGAAAGAAAACGAAAGAAAGAAAGAGAACGAAAGAAAGAAATATAACGAAAGAAAGAAAGAGAACGAAAGAAAGAGAGAGAAAACGAAAAAAAACAAAAATAACGAAAGAAATAGAGCGAAAGAAAGAGAGAGAGAGAGCGAAGGTGAGATATTGTTGTGGTTAGAGTGTGGTGGCGGTTAAAGAGGCAGTGATTTTTCAGGGTGATAAGAGTGTATGTTAAGGATGTTTAAGGGTTAGTGTTATGAGAAACTTGTTGGGACACAATATAAGTTACCATTTTAGGGGGCGGTTAGTTAATAGACAAGAGAGAGAGTGGCAGGGAGAAGAGGGAGATGGATAGGGAGAAGGAGAAGGATAGTGGGAGGGAGAAGGAGGGAGAGAGAGAGGAAGGTGGATTGGGAGAAGGAGAAGGATAGTGGGAGGGAGAAGGAGGGAGAGTGGCAGGGAGAAGAGGGAGATGGATAGGGAGAAGGAGAAGGATAGTGGGGAGGAGAAGGAGGGAGAGAGAGAGTGGGAGATGGATAGGGAGAAGGAGAAGGATAGTGGGAGGGAGAAGGAGAAGGAGAGTGGGTGGGAGATGGATAGGGAGAAGGAGAAGGAGAGTGGGTGGGACATGGATAGGGAGATGGATAGGGAGAAGGAAAGGGAGACAGATAAGGAGAAGGAGAGGGAGGAAGATGTGGTGGGCTTGAAAAAGAAGAGAGGGCATAAGGAGGAGAAGAGAAGAAATGGGAGTGAGAAGTGTATATATATATATATATATATATATATATTATATATATATATATATATATATATATATATATATATATATATTATATATATATATAGTATATATATGTATATATAGTTATATATATATATATATATATATATATATATATATATTATATATATATATATATATGTATATTATATTATATATATATATTATATATACATTATATATATATTATCTATATATATATATATATATATATATCTATATATATATATATATATATATATATATGTATATATATATATATATATATATATATATATATATATATATATATATATATATATATATATATATATATATATATATATATATATATATATATACATATATATATATATATATATATATATATATACACATATATAATATATATATATATTATATATTTATATATATATATTATATATATATGTATATATATATATATATATATATATATATATATATATATATATATATATATATATATATACTATAAAGAGAGAGAGAGAGAGAGATGAATAGATAGAAAGATAGATAGAGAGAAAAAAGAGAGAGCGAGAGCGAGAGAGAGAGAGAGATAGCGCACACAGAGGGACCAGAAGGAGAAGAACGGACAGAACGGCACACCATAAACTAATTACAGCCCCACCAAAGCTCCCATAATGCCACCAGCACACCTCGGCCCCCCCCCCCACCCCACCCCGAGATCCAAACCAAGAAAGAAAAAAATAACGAAAACAGAAATGGAGAAAATAGGAACATGAAAAACGATATATAAAAAAAACACGAAGAAAACAACTGAAAAGGTCAAGCAAAATCACAAACAACCACAAAAAATATTTCAAAAAACGAATCCAAAAAACAAAAAAACAAACAAACAAAAAACAAACCAATACAAAAAGCCAAGCAACAAACAAACCAAAAAAACAAACACACAAAAAACAATCGAAAACAAAAAGCAAAGCAACAACCAATAACGCACATAAAACGGATAAAATAAAAGCGATAGCAGAGTCCGACGCTGTTTCACGGTGTCTCCTTTCCACCGCCAGAGGAACGAAGTCCAGACCAGGCAGGCTATGACCACGACACAGCCTGCTCCGTGTCAGATGATCGGGTCAAACAAGGTCATCTCAGCGGGGCGTGCGATTGGGAATGAGAGAGAGAGAGAGGGGAGGAAGAGAGGAAGGGAAAAGGGGGAAAGGGGAGAGGAAGAGAGAGAGAGAGAAAGGGGGGGGAGAGAAGGGAGGGAGGGAGGAATGGAGGGAGAGAGAGAGGAAGGGAGGGAGGGAGGAGGGAGGGAGAGAGAGAGAGAGAGAAAGGGGGGGGGGAGAGAAGGGAGGGAGGGAGTGAAGGAGGGAGAGAGAGAGGAAGGGAGGGAGGGAGGGAGGGAGGGAAGCAGGTAGAGAGAGAGAGAGAGAGAGAGAGAGAGAGAGAGAGAGAGGGAGAGAGAGCCAGAGAGAGAGAGAGAGAGAGAGAGAGAGAAAGAAAGAAAGAGAAAGAGAAAGAGAGAGAGAGAAAGAGAGAGAGAGAGAGAGAGAGAGAGAGAGAGAGAGAGAGAGACAGACAGACAGACAGACAGACAGACAGACAGACAAGCAGACAGAAAGAAACAGAAACAGAAACAGAAACAGAGAAAGACAGAAAAAGAAAGAAAGAGAAAGAAAAAGAGAAAGAGAGAAGCGAGCGCCCCACGCTATTACGCGGCCGCAGTGACCGAGAGCTCCTCCGATAAGCCCCGCCCATCACGGTCTCCTTTGTTGTCTAAAATTATCGGGTCTTGAGACAAATCTTTAGGACCGCCTCTTGGTGTGATGACTGCGGCGTTATGCCCTTTCGGATGGGTATCGGGTACGCTTTGCCTCCTTCTTCCTCCTTCTGGTTCCTTCTTCTTCCTTCTTCTGGTCCTTCTTCTTCCTTCTTCTTCTTCTGGTTCTTCCTTCTCCTCCTCCTGGTCTCTCCTTCTCCTTGTCTCTCCTTCTTCTCCTCCTGGTCTCTCCTTCTCCTCCTCCTGGTCCCTCCTTCTCCTCCTCCTCCTGGTCTCTCCTTCTCCTGGTCCCTCCTCCTACTCCTCCTCCTCCTCCAGGTCTCTCCTTCTCCTCCTCGTCGTCCCACCTTCTCCTGCTGGTCCCTCCTTCTCCTCCTCCTCCTCCTGGTCCCTCCTTCTCCTCCTCTTCCTCCTGGTCCCTCCTCCTCCCCTCCTCCTCTACCTGTAATCCCTCTCCTCTTCCACTTTCTGAACTTCTTGTCTCCCTGTCTTCTCTTCCTTCTTTTTCTTGTTTTGTTTTTCCTCCTTTCTTTCTCTTTCTCTCTCCGTTCTTATCATTTTTCTCCACCTCCTCTTCCTCTTCCTCCATCGCCTGCCTTTTCTTCACCTCTAAACCAGCACCTTACCGCTGCTGACGTAACGGTAAGGTGCTGGTCTAGCAATCTTGCGGACCTGCGTTCAATCCCACGCCCGGCCAGTGAGTGGTAACCCCGGCCACTCCTTACACACAGGGGGAGATTTGGGCAAAATAAAACACAGTATGTCACAGGAAAAGGATATGTATTGTAACAAATGGAATTAAAACAATCTTATCTTCCTCCTTCTCTTCCACGTCCTGTCCCGTTTTATTGCCTCCTCCTACCTTAAACCCTTTTCTCCCTCCCTCCCCTTCCTTTTCCTCCTCCGCCTCCATTACACCCTTTACCCCGCTCCCCTCCCTCCCAATCTCCTCCCCTCCCCTCCACCTCCCTCCCCTTCCCTTCCCTCCTTCACACCCCCCTTCCTCCTCCTCCGCCTCCCTTCTCCCTTCCCCCTTCCCATCCCCTCCACCTCCCTCCCCCTCCCTCTCCCCTCCCCCTCCTCCCACTCCCTTCCCCTTCCCTCCACCCCCCTTCCCCTCCTCCCACTCCCTCCCCCTCCCCCTTCACCCCCCTTCCTCCTTCCCCCTCGATCCCATTCCCCCTCCCTCCTCCCCCTTCCCCCTTCCTCTCCCCCTCCCCCATACCCACGTCACCAGGGGTAGAGCTCGTGCACGCCCGCCAGAAGGAACGTGGGGGGGTGGGGGGGTGGAGGGGGGGTTGTGCAATGTCGCTGCAATCGAGAGCATCAGGGGTGGGCAGAGATAGCGGAGGTCGCCCGGGGGAGTGGGGAGGGGGTAGGGAAGGGGGGGAGAGGGGGAGAAAGGGGGAAGGAGGAGAGGAGGAAGGGGGGTGGGTGAAAGGGGAGAAAGGGGGAAGGAGGACAGGGAAGGGGGGTGGGAAAGGGGAGAAAGGGGGAAGGGGGGAGGCCAGTGGGGGGAATGGGAGGGTCCAGGAGGAAGGGGGAGATACAGGGGGAGAGGGAATGGGGGATGGCTAGGGGGAAGGAGGGATTCCAGAGGGAAGGGGAGATAAAGGGGGAGAGGGAATGGGAGGGGATCACAGGGGGGGGGAGGGGGGGAGCGGCCAGGGAAGAAGGGGGCGAGGGAAGGTGGGTGGCATGGGGGAAGAGGGGATTCCAGGGAGGGAAGGGGGGAGAAAGGGGGTAATGGGAGGGTCCAGGCGGAAGAGGGGAGATGGGAGGGGAGGGTCCAGGGGGGAAGGGGGAGAGGGAAAGGAGGAGGTGTCCGGTGGAGAGGAAGGGGGAGTACAGGGTGAAAGGGGGGGAAGGGGGAGGAGAAAGTGGAAAGGGGAGAAATAGGAAGAGGGAAAGGGAGGGGGAGGAAGAGAGATAGGGAAGGGGGGATGGCAGGGGGGGAAAGGGGATGGATGAAGGAACTGAGGGAGGGGGAGGAAGGAAGGAGGAATGAAAGGGGGGGGGGTAAGGAGTAAGAGGAAGATGAGAAGGATAAGAAAGAAGGGTAGAGAAGGGGAGGAAAGGGGAAGAAGAAAGAAGAGGAAGGAGAAGAAGGGAGGAGTGGGAAAGGAGGGGGAGGAGGAGGGGGGGAGAGAAGGGAGAGAGGTAAGAGTAGGGTAAGGGAAAGGCAAAAGAGAGAAGGAATAGGGTTAAGAATCAGAACGGTTGGGGATAGAAGGATGGGGAAGAAGTGGGGAATATAAGAGAAGGATAGGAGGGAGGAGGGAGGAGGAGGGGGAAGATGGGAGATGGCGGATGGGGAAGGAAGTAGGATGAAGGAGGTAAAGAGAAGGAGGGAGGGGAGGAAGGTCGAAGGAATAGAGGAGGTGGAGAGGAGAGAGGAGAAGGCAAAGGATGTTTACAGGAAGGAGGAAGAAGTAGAGAAGAGGAGGAGGAAGATGGAGGAAAGAGGAAGGAAGGAGGAAGAGAAGAGAGAGGAGGAGGCAAAGGATGGATAAATAAGGGGAGAGGAGGCAGAGAAGAGAGAGGAAGGAGCCAAAGAATGCATAAAGGGGGGAGCAAGAGGTAGAGGGGATAGAAGAGGAGGAAGAGGGAGGATAGAGGAGGTGGGAGGAAAAGAGGAGAGAGGAAGAGCCAAAGAATGGATAAAGGAGGGACCAAGAGGTAGCAAGGAGACAGGAGGAGGAAGAGGGAGGATAGAGGAAGGAAGGGAGGAAAGAGAAGACAGAGGAGGAGGCAAAGAATGGATAAAGGAGGGAGCAAGAGGAGGAGGAAGAGGGAGGATAGAGGAGGTGGGAGGAGGAAGAGAAGAGAGGAATAGGCAAAGGGATGATAGAGAATGGGGGGAGGGGCGGGGGGGGGGGGAGTGGCGTACAATACCGCCGACGATGAGGCAGCAGGTTGGTGCTTCTTGCCCACGCGCGATCACCCAATTTCCCTCCCTCCATCCCATTTTTTTTTCTCGAAATCCGCTTTTTTTTCTGAAAATTCGCATTAATTCATCTTATCCATACATTTCTTTTTCGGATTTTCGCGCCTCTTTTCCCTCCATATTACTTTCGCGATTCTTATTAACTCGGGATAAATAGCGAGTGATAAAAAAAACCCGTCGCCGATGCCCACCGCGACGGCAACATCGTCCGTAGAACGTTTAACAGGGCGTTGTCCATCTCTGCCTTTTTAACGGGGTTTATCATTCGCGAAATTCTCTCCCATCGTTGCAATTTCCCAGCTTCTTACCGTCGCTATTGAGAAGATTTAGAGATATATCTTTGCCTTAATGATAGAATAACGTATCACTAACATTCACAAAAGGAATAAAAGAACAATAACCACATATATATCGCAGGATTAGACAATATCGCACACGTTTGAAAAAAAACTGCTCCAGATTTCGCGAATATTTTCCAACCGTTTTTTTTATGTTACCATTTTGAAAA
>NC_091569.1:39155358-39160358 GCF_042767895.1 Penaeus vannamei | reverse complement strand
GTTGAACCTGGCAGCCATATGCCTCTGGTAAGTGCCATGGCCCACTCGCGCTTTCTCAGCATGCTTGACCACTGTCTATTGATGTGGAAGTGCTCTGTAGCAGCTGGTACAGAGTCCCTCAGCTGACTTCCCATAAGCAGCTGAGCAGGGGATGCGCCACTATCCTGTAGTGGAGTGTTGAGGTACTGGAGTACAGCCTTTGCAGCTGTATCTGAGTCGAGGAGCCTCCTGAACCAGCTTTACCTCTTAGAATTTTTTTGGTTGATTTAACTGCGGCTTCGGATCTGTCGTTAAAACTGCGGAAAATATGCTGAGGAGATTCTTAGCTGCACTCACCATGATAGGAGGAATGCCCTGGCTTCCTCTCTGACAAGATTTTAGCTTCCATCACATGAAAGGTCCTCTAGAATGCCAATCGGAACCATCTTCCGAAGGCAAGGGTGAATTTGTTGGTAATGGATCCACTGGGGAGGTGCTCCACTTCGAGCCAGCCTATCGACCTGTCCAGCCTGCTGAATAGGGTATTCTGTAGGTGGCGAGGGCCGTTGGGGCTCTCCGGGTTGGGAAGGGGTGATGGCCTCATATCTGGCACTGCCGTCGTTTTTGCTCTACTTCTCCTTCAATGCCTGGCCAGTATACAGCTTGCCTAGCGTGCTGTAGCATGGAGTCTATGCCCTGGTGACCTGCGTGGATGTTGGCCAGGACCGCATACCGCAGAACTGCGGGAATGGCCACTCATAGGTATCCCTTGCCACTGGCATACAGGATGATGTCTCCCTGGCAGGATGGGTGTCGCCTCATCTTGTAACATGGGTGGGGTGCTGGTGGCTCGTCTTCCTTCGGGTCTGCCCAATCCCTGGCGATCACGTGCGATGGAAGAGCTCGTAATCATGCCAACTGGCTTCCTTTTGCACTTGATGAACGTCCCCAATGACCCTCTCCTCAATCTCTAGGGCACAAACAATGGCTGAAACTACTAATGCACAAGTATCCTCATCGTCTGCCAAGTCCGTTTCGTCTAGTTTGCCCTGAAACACAGAGTACCTAGAGAACATATCGGTCGCATGATTGGTCACTCCCTTTAAGTATTTTATGCGGAACGAATACATATTTTTCCCTTGAGATTGTGCACACAAAGGTTTGTGATATCCTTGAACTTCTTGTCCCGAAATATCCATGCCAGCGCACGGTGATCCGTGACGAAGGTAAGGTCTAGGCACCCTAGGAGGAACAAGTGTGCTTTCTTCAGGCACCTGGCGATGGCGAATACTTCACCCTCTAGTGTCAAGTAGTTCAGCTCTGCTGACCAGCTTCGAGCCACCTTTGCAGCACAAAGGGGTTTCTGGTGATGCACACTGACAGTATTCCTGGACCTCCACGTAAGCGATGCCAAGCCTGCCAAAGACGGTGAACACTGCCGTTGGCCGTATGATGTAATATCGGAGGCCTTCTGCAGCCAGCCTGCCTATGGTCTTTGTGGTCTCGAAGATGGACTGTAGTTGGTCTGTCCCAGTATACTATCTCGTCTGAGGGTCTCAAGAGCTCTCGAAAGGGCTCCATGAGGAGGCAACACTGAGGAACTTCACCAGCCCAAACCACGACCTGATGTCCCGACGGGCATGGTGGCATCTGGAACTTGGATATGCTGCTCATATGGACTTGGCTAGACCTATAGTCTTCTCAGTCCAGCACATAACCTGCAAATGTTACACTTTGCTTACAGAATCGAAATTTGTCTGGTTGGACTGTAATTCTCTTCTTTTCTCTCCAAAATCTTTTATACATGCCAGAATGTCTCAGTAACCCTGTGGTTTACAGGAGGGTATCCTCCACACATTTCAGCTTCCTTATATCTGTTATCGCATCATCAAAGAGCTTATTGAAAGCATCCTGTGCAGCGTCATGCCCTATAGGCGTGCGCAGAAAACAGAAGCGTCCTCATGGGGTGATAATGGTTGTGAGTTTCCTGCTCCCTTCCTCCAGGGGAATTTGGTGGTACCTTCGATATGCATCTACAATGGCTTTGAAAGTTTTCTTGGGCACTCTGGTTATTGTGGCAAATGAAGGGTTTACCGTAGGCTTGTCTGGAAGTCAACGATTCTCCACGCTCGTCCACCCTTCTTAAGGACAACCACCATGCGGGAGCACCACTGTCGGGTCGCCTGCTGGCACCATTCAGTAATAGCCATCTTAACGTTCTCTTCTAGAAGCTGCTGTGTTTCATCATACAAGTTTTGAGAAACAGATGCCAAGGCATGCACTGCGTGGGTATTGCGCTCGGACGCCATGTGCTAAAGTCAGGTGGTCATGTATATACATATATATATATATATATATATATATATATATATATATATATATATATATATATATATATATATATATATATATATATATATATATATATATATATTATACACACACACACACACACACACACACACACACACACACACACACACACACACACACACACACACACATATATACACACACACACACACACACACACACACACACACACACACATATATATATATATATATATATATATATATATATATATATATATATATATATATATAAAGAGGAAGAAAGAGTGCGCAAGGGCATATGTGCTCGTTTGTATGTGCATGCGAAAAATGGTTACATATTTGCGTATACAATCAATTTAAACACTATCTATACCCTTACGTAGCACGGATTGCACCCGCCCCCCCCAACCCCCACCCCTCCACCCTAGAAAAAAAACGCCCCTCCTCACGAAACAACCGCCCACCCACGCCCATTCAGAGGCAAGCCCAGACGCGAGATGTAAAGGCAGACATAATTCAGCCCCCATTTCGCTTAGTTCAAATACACCCCGACAGGAGAAGCAGCGGACCGAATAAACACGTGATTGATAACACTCACTTGTTATTCCGAGCAGAACCAGCAGACACGGGCTAAAGAAATAACAAATCACAAACACGCTAGCTTGTTCTTGATATGTTGGGAGCGATAAAGTCACGTAGATGTATGTGGATACGAGTGAGTTTTTTTTAAATGTTTTTTTTGTATTTTTTTGTATTTTTTTTTTTTTTTTATTTTTTTTTTTTTTTTTTTTTTTTTTTTTTTTGCGGGTGTTGAAATATCACTTGACTTTGAATGACTGTTGTATACTCTTTATGATGTATATATATATTTTTTGGTCGTTTATGATGAAAGAGATTTTTGCATTTATTTATTTATTTTTATTTATTTTTTTTTTTATTTTTTTTAGAATTATGTAATAGAAGATGAATCGGATTTTCTGAAATGATGATCTGAATCATAAAAGTATGAACTTTATGTCTACATCCGGGTGCTTTGCTTTACGTTTTGTTATAATCATATTCCCTTCTTGATTTCATTATTTTTTGTCCTTTTTTGTCCCTTTCTCTTCTCTCTCCCTCTTTCTTTTGTTATTTCTCTCCCTTCTCCCCTCCCTCCCTCTCTCTCTTTTTTTTCTATCGCTCTCTCTCTCACTCCCTCTCTTGGCAATGATATGATGATAATGGCAAAGATGATGACAATGATGATGACAATCACATGATATTAATACTAACATCAGTATCAATGCTGATTTTAACAACAGCAACAACAATACAAAAGCAGCAACTATGTTATTATTATTATTATTATTATTATTATTATTATTATTACGATTGTTATCATATCATTATCATCACTATTATCATTATCTTCATTATATATTTTCTGTTATCATAATCTTCATCCTCTTCATCATCATCATTATTATTATCGATAGTTTTGTCATCACGATGATGATGATGATTCTTGCTTATTATCATTATTGTTATTATCATTATTATGATTACTACCACTCTTATTTTCATTATTATTACCATCATCATTATAATTTCTGATCATCATAATCATATCATTATTTTAATCATTATCAATATTGCTTTCTTGTTATTATCATTATCGTCATTATTATTCTCCTTTTATTGTTGCTGTTATTATTTCCATCACTGCTACCATTCCTATTCTTACTATTGTTAATAATTATAATAATAACAATAATAATGATACTTAAATCATAATAATAATATTAATAAAAACACCAATAATATTAATAAAAACACCAATAATATTGATAATAATAACAACAATAGCAATGACAAAATCAATAACTATGATAATCATGATGATAATGATAATAAAAGAATATTGATAATGCTTGTTATCATCATTACGATTATAATTACCATTACTAGTTTCTTGATCACCATTATGATATCTGTAATCATTTTTATTACTGTTATAATCATTCGTTATTATTATCAAAATCGGTATTACTATGTCATATCAGTATATTCTTCCCTATGACTGTTCTTTAATGTTCTTTATCCCGACTATCACATTCAGTCATTATGATTTTTATTGATATTATCATTATTAGTAATATGCTCCTTCCAATCTTAGAAAATACAATAGCTGGCAACTCATCCTAGACTCTAGCGCACTCCGAATCACCAAATATCTCTTGAGAAACACATGATAAATTTGTGTACAGCAATAAAGAATATTGTATAAGATGCCAGGTATATGTAGACATAAGTATGACGTGTCAGCTGATAAAAACAACAACAAGGAAATGTGAATCAGAGTATTTTAGAAAGTGGAGTGAGTTGCCATGTTTCTTTTTCTGAGTTGGGATGCACTATAGTCGTTTCATAGTGGCAGAAGAAGCAGTAATGGGAATAAAAGTAGATGTAAGTAAAATTACAATCTTTATCCATATCGTTGTAATTTTTATCATTATCATTATTGCCGATATCATTATTATCATTATTGTTATTATTATTATTATTATCATTGTCATTATTATTATTTTCATCATTATCATTAATATAATAAAATATCACCTTTGTTATTATCATTAATATAAAAAGATATCATTATTGTTATAATTAATATAAAAAATATCATTATTGTTATTATTATCTTCATTA
>NC_091569.1:39142858-39150358 GCF_042767895.1 Penaeus vannamei | reverse complement strand
TCATCCGTCTTTCCTGTATCAATTCCGCTAATTTATTCACTTATTCAGTATTTTGCATAATTTCACATCGTTATTTCTCTTTCGAGATATCAAACAACACATGCTTTTTTATTTCTCTAACTCCTCATAAAAAAATTAATTCCATTATTTCTACGTACGCGGATTTATCATTTAAATGTAACTATTTGCATTTTCAGACACAAGGTTTTTCCGACATTTAAAAATCCCGCCAAAAAAATGCAGTGTCACGGTGTGCCAACATCACAACAAACACTGATCATTACGGTTATTATAACACTCGATAAAAATAAAACACCAACAACACTATTAAATTACACCACAAGAGGGAATGATAATCGAAGTTTTAATCAAAAGAAAAAAGTTTAAAAATGGCAACACCGCATTTGCCGAAGCATTCCAAGGGGAAGGCGAGATCAGTAGCAACTCGAGGGTGTCATGGCGTCCCACGGGGCTATTTTGATGATTGTTCGATGAAAATATAACCAATAAATTCATTATTCTCCATTCTTTTTTTTTTGGAAATCGGAAAGACCAAAATAATCGACCGGATTCACAAAGCCTCTCCGTAACTTTTGGCGACGGCTTCGACATAAACCACAAATGCTTTCTTTTTCCAAAAAAACTAGAAGCGGACGCCATGACACCTCCGAATAAACCACAAATCCTTTCTTTCCCCCAAAAAATATTAGAAGCAGACGCCATGACACCTCCTCCCCGAGTTGCTACTGACCTCGCCTTCCTCTTCTATTGCGGTGTTTTTGTTTTGTTTTTTGTTCGAGCAAGTCCGAGGGGGAGATCGTGTTCGGCCGAGACCAAGTCGACGGTTCAACGACATCGAAAACGCTTGTTCGAAAGGCTCTCTCTCTCTCTCGACACCTGTGCACGCGTACACGACTGTATATACACAAATACAAATGCACATGTATATACAGTGTCTTTGTCCATACACGCCTGAACGCACGTGCACACACACATACACAATTAAACGAAGATATGCACAAACCAAAACGCACAGTCGCACACGCACACAATAACCTGTAGAAAAAGAGACGAGTAAAGGAAACAAAAAGACACATCGTTCAGAGTTCAGGAAGAACCCCAACGGATCAAATCCTCGCGGCCATGAGTGAGACATCTACAAAGAAGGAAAAAAGGAAGAAGAAGGAAGAAAGGAGAATGATCCAACATGGGATTACGACCCTCTTTTTTTTTTTTTTTTTTTTTTTTAATCTATTCATGTTTTGTCAATTATCTTCTCCTCTCCTTTCCTCTTCTTCTCTTTCTCCTTGCTCCAGAAGCAGCTCTGTAGCCTACTTCCCGTGTCTTTGTATCACAAGTACAAAAATAGACATGGCCCACACGAAATTTGGCACAAAAACCTCCTATTTACATCATTTACAAAAATGGTGCAGTTATAGACACATTATTGAGTAATTATGTGCAGAGACTTCGACAGTTGGACGACAATTGTACATCTTGCTGTAATGATAGTACAAAAAAATGATTTAAATTAGTTTATGAAATACGGTGGCCCAACAGGACCGCCGATGCCAACATGAATAAGCTAATACATTCATACAGACACTTCACATCTAACATTACTCGCTAGTAATAAAAAATGCAGTATCAGATACCTCAAAATTTCTTCCAGTATTGTAAACCTCACTTCGTTTCCTTACTCCTCATGTCTTGCACAAATGCT
The DNA here is from genome assembly GCF_042767895.1 of Penaeus vannamei. Taxonomy (NCBI): domain Eukaryota; kingdom Metazoa; phylum Arthropoda; class Malacostraca; order Decapoda; family Penaeidae; genus Penaeus; species Penaeus vannamei. The sequence continues at coordinate 39,148,635 of NC_091569.1, read as the reverse complement.
GCCTGGAAACCTTTGGCCTCAAGGGGACTCCCAGCGTTAACATTGGGGCCTTGTGTGTGTGTGTGTGTGTGTGTGTGTGTGTGTGTGTGTGTGTGTGTGTGTGTGTGTGTGTGTGTGTGTGTGTGTGTGTGTGTGTGTGTGTGTGTGTGTGTGTGTGATGAAATTCATGGCTGGTAAAATGGCTGCTTTCAAAAGAGACAATAATGAAAGTACATTTTTTTTTTGTAAAGTAAATATAAGATACAGCAATATGCTAGTTTATCCTATACAGTAGAACGGAGAGAGTCCAAACAACAACAACAACAACAACGAAAAAAAATACAAATGGAAACTCACAATGACACTTAGCCAAATTATAATGGTTTTAGTGACCTGGTGCTTGTTCGGTGCTACTCTACTGATATGGAAACTGAGGCTGTTTTGGGAGTGACTTGATAACCACTGGACACAAAGATTTCTTCCCATCTCAGGAATTTACTCTCTAGCTCTTGACGCTCGACTCTTTCCAATTGAGCTTTCTCTCTCTCTCTTAATTTGGAGATTTACATTTTCTTTCTGAGGTTTATCAATTTTTTTTTTTATTTCATCATCTTTCATAGTATTGAGCACGATGTATTCTACTCGGGTGAGGTCCGAGGCCCTTGGGGAACGGGTCGTGGGAGGACGCGCGCGCCCTGGCCAGACGGAGGGTCCCCGGGGGAGTCTTACGAGAGTCTGACGCCCTCACACCTCGCGCCCTCACGCCCTCACTTCGCCTCGCTCGGAGCCACTCGCGCGTTGGCTCGTGGCGGCGAGAATGTTCGAGAAGAGCGGCGCGAGTTCTGTCCGCGTTTGTGAAACAAGAGAACGCGAGCACTGCGCTGCGGCGTCGGCGCTCACTGTCCTGGTGGGCGCGGAGGACCTTCGCCCGCAGCCGCGTCAGCGCGTCCATTGGCGCCTCGGAGCCTCTGCGTCAGCGTCGGGTCGCCAGTGATCGCACGCAGGCGTTGGCACTCGCGGCAGAGACAGTCCGCGCCGAGTGCCAACCCGCCAGAGTGCCCTGCAGCCTGGCGCCGCCCGAAAAGGCCCCCGCCCGCATCGGCGGCCGCCCGCGTCGCCCGGGCGGCCTCACACCTGCGTGACGTTCCGCCTCTTCCTCTCCGTGCCGAGGGGCGTGGCCGCCACCCCGCCCAGCGTGAGGTGGGCGGCCAGCGTGGGCTTGGGCGGCGTGGGCGGCGGCACCTTCATGGGCCCCTGGCGCCGGGCGCTCTCCCAGACCGCGGGCGTGGGCGTGGCGGAGGAGGCGGGCGGGCGGAGGGCGTCGGGGGCGGCCGAGTCGACCTTGTAGGCCAGGAGCGAGTCCGAGGGCTGCGAGGACACGACGGAGCCGCTGTCCATGGCCAGGCTGTCTTCGATGTAGTGGCCGTTGGGCGTGTGGTAGTAGAAGGGGTGCGGGTGGGCGGGCTGCATGGTGGGCATGTAGGGCACGCCCAGGTCGGGGCGGTGCAGCGCCAGCTCGGCCGCGTCGCCGTCGGCCGGCTCGCCCGCGTGGCGCCGCTCGTGCTCGGCCAGCAGCGTGGACGCCGGCCACGACTGGATGGGGCTGAGTGGGCGCTTGCCCTTGGCCTCGGGCTCGCCCACGGCCAGGGCCTCGGGCGGCGGCGGCGGCTTGCTGATGGAGTCGGTCTCGCTGTCGGTGTCGCAGCCGGCGGGCGTGGTGGTCACGGGCTCCAGCACCTCCACCGCCTTCTTCTCCTGGTGGTGGCGCCGCCGCCGCGTCACCACCAGCAGGTAGTACACGGCCAGGATCAGCACCACCACCAGCAGGCCGCAGCCGGCGCCCACGATGGCCAGGATGTCGCGGGTGGACAGCGTGCCGGGCTGGGGCGTGGTGACGCCCAGCTCGGACACGCTGCCGCCCATGGGCCCGCCCTGGGTGGAGCCGCGCGTGTTGATCTCCGTGGTGGTGGGCGGGTGCGGCATGAAGAACTCGGCCGTGTTGGACCAGGGCCCCTTGGCGCCCATGCGGCTCTCCCCGCGGATGGCCGCGTAGTAGACGCCGTCGTGGCGCCCCCACCGCGCGACGTGGCTGGACACCTCGCCCGCGGGCTTCGGCGACGGCCACTCGCGCGCGAACTCGCCCACGCCGCGGCCCGTGGCGGCGGCGTCGCGGGAGAAGACCACCTCGTACTGCATCACTGCAAAGGGGGGGGGGGGGGTTAGGGGTGGCGTCTGGCTCTCTCTCTCTCTCTCTCTCTCTCTCTCTCTCTCTCTCTCTCTCTCTCTCTCTCTCTCTCTCTCTCTCTCTATATATATATATATATATATATATATATATATATATATATATATTATATATTTCTGACATTGATAGATAGATAAATAGGCAGAGGTATTGATAAACACATTGACTAGGCTAACCATTGTCAATAGTAATAACAATAATAGTGATGATAAGGTGAGACTACTTTCACTACTACTACTGCTACTTATACTTCTGCTAAAATCAGTACTACCACCACCACCACTACCACTGTTGTAACTGTTACTACTATTTTTACTATTACTACTACTACTACTGCAACTACTACTACTACTATTATTATTATTACTGCTACTATTACTGATACTGCTACTATTCCTGCTAATATGACTATTGCTACTATTACCAGCTATTACTAGAACTACTACTACTACTACCAAAACTACTACTGCTACTACTACCAAAACTACTACTGCTACTACTACCAAAACTACTACTGCTACTACTACCAAAACTACTACTGCTACTACTACCAAAAGTACTACTGCTACTACTACTACTACAATTACTACTACTACTATTATTATTATTACTGCTACTATTACTGATACTGATACTATTTCTGCTAATATGACAATTGCTACTACTACCAGCTATTACTAGAACTACTACTACTACCAAAACTACTACTGCTACTACTACTAACTATTACTAAAAGTACTACTACTACTAAAATTACTACCATTTGTATTATAACTACTACTACTATTACTACTACCATTACTATTATCACCCCTAGACAACACTAACAATAACTAACAAAACAACTACTTTGATAATAACAATAGTAATAACACTGAAAAGGAAGGAAAAGGATGTTTATTCTCTTCAGCTTAAACGCATCTGAATGACACGACTTCGAAGATTTCGAAGGTCATTTGGTGTCGGGATACAATGTATAAATGGGGTATTTGTTGCCTTTACCTCTTTCTGGCTGTTTGTTTGTATATGGTCATATGTTTTTTTTTTGTTTGTTTCTCTCCGCTATCTCTCTCTTCCTTCCTTTGTACTATGCTTAATCTATTTCTGTGTCCTAGTCTGTTAGTCTCTCTCTCTCCCTCTCTCTCTCTCTCACCTCACCCTCTCTTACTCCCTTCCCTCTTTTCTTCCATCCCTCCTTCTCACTTCTCTCCCTCCCACCCCTCTCCTTCTCTCTTCTCTCCCATACCTCCCCTCTCCTCTCCCATCCCTCCCTCCCTCCCTCTCCTTCTCCCTTCCCTCCCATACCTCCTTCTCCCTACTCTCCCATCCCTCCCCTCTCCTACCTACTCTCCCTCCCACCCCTCTCCTTCTCCCTTCTCTTCCATACCTCTCCACTCCTTCTCCCTTCTCTCCCTCCCACCCCTCTCCTTCCCTCTTCTCTCCCACCCCTCTCCTTCCCCCCTTCTCCTTCTCCCTACTCTCCCATGCCTCTCCTCTCCTCCTCCCTTCTCTCCCATCCCTCCCATCCCTTTCTCTCCTTCCCCCTTTCTCCCATACCTCTCCACTCCTTCTCCCTACTCTCCCTCCCATCCCTCCCTCTCCTACTCCCTTCTCTCCTTCTCCCATCCCTCCCATCCCTTCCCTCCCTCCCATCCCGCCCCTCCCCTCTCCCTCCCTACTCTCCCATACCTCTGCTCTCTCTCTCCCCCACCCGACCTCACTCACCCGTCCCATAATCCCTCCACTCTCCGGGGGAGGTCCAGGTGAAGGTGATCTGCTGTGACGCCGGGTTGATCTCCGCCCGGAAGTCCGAGATGCGCGAGGGCGGCACGTGGGTCAGGTTCTTCCCGCCGCCCACGATGTCCACGAGGCCTACGGTGACGGTGCGGGAGAGGTGTCCCGTCTCGCGGCCGGTGGTGTAGGGCACTTCCGAACCGCAGCATCTCTGCCAGTCTGATGGGGGGGAGAAGAAGAAGAAGGGGTGGGGGGGTTAGAATGGGATTCGATGGGGGGGGGGTTGGGTGGATGAGGAGGGAGCGGGGGGGGGGGAGGGGGGAGAAGAAGGGGGGTGGGGGTTAGAATGGGATTCGATGGAGGGGGGGTTGGATGGGTGGGGAGGGAGCGGGGAGGGGGGGAGGGGGGAGAAGAAGGGGGGTGGGGGTTAGAATGGGATTCGATAGGGGGGTAGGATGAGGAGGGAGCGGGGGGGGAGGGGGAAGAAGAAGTGGGGGGTTAGAATGGGATTCGATGGGGGGGGGGTTGGATGGGTGGGGGGGGGGGGAGAAGAAGGGGGGTGGGGGGGTTAGAATGGGATTCGATGGGGGGGTTGGGTGGATGAGGAGGGAGCGGGGTGGGGGTGGGGGGGAGAGGTGTTAGGTGAGGGATTTAGGAAGAGAAGATACTACTTCTGCTACTGATGATAATGATAATAATAATAATAATGATGATGATAGTAATAGCAATAATAGTAATAATGATAATGATAATAAACGTAATGATAATGACAACAATAATGATAATAATAATAATGATAATAATAATAATAATGATAATAATAATGATAATAATAATAATAATAATAATAATAATAACGATAATAAAAAAAGATGATGATGATGATGATACTAGTAATAATAATAATAATGATAGTAATGATAACAATAATGATAATAATAATTATCATGATAATAATAGTAATAACGATAATGATAATGATAGTAATAACAATGATAATGATAATGATAATAATAACAATAATGATAATGATGATAACAATAATAATGATGATAATAATGATGATGATGATAATGATGATGATAATGGGGGGTGTTAGATAAAAGGATTAGACGAGGGAACAGGGAGAAAACCCGTGTTAGAAGGTGTTAAAGAAGCGTTAAAGGGTGATAATGGATTCCAGAGAGGTGTTAGAAGGGTGAATTGAGGGGGGGGGGGTAAGAGAAGACAGGGGGGGGTAAGAGAAGACAGGGGGGGGGGTTAGAGAAGACAGGGGGGGAGTAAGAGAAGACAGGGGGGGGGTAAGAGAAGACAGGGGGGTGGGTAAGAGAAGACAGGGGGGGGTAAGAGAAGACAGGGGGGGGGTAAGAGAAGACAGGGGGGGTAAGAGAAGACAGGGGGGGTAAGAGAAGACAGGGGGGGTAAGAGAAGACAGGGGGGGTAAGAGAAGACAGGGGGGGGGTAAGAGAAGACAGGGGGGGTAAGAGAAGACGGGGGGGGGGTAAGAGAAGACAGGGGGAGGGGGTGTAGGAGAAGACAGGGGGAGGGGGGGGGGTACCTGTTAGAAGCGGCCGGAGGGAGTTTGGACCGATAAGAGAGGGGAAGGGGGGGGGGTGTTAGATAAGGGGATAAGGAACGTGTTAAAGAGATTAGAAGGAGTTAGACGTGTCAGGGGATTGAAGGAGAAAGGGAAGAAGTGTTCGATGAGAGAAATAAGGGATAGGGGAAGATAGAAGAAAAGGGGGGGGGGGGGTAAAAGGGGTTAGAAAGGTTTAGGGATAATGTAAGATGAGAAAATAGAGGGATAGGAGGATAAAGC